>NC_053406.1:12450025-12632525 GCF_016859285.1 Xiphias gladius | reverse complement strand
GGTTGACTGCTGATTATGTCAGCTAAAGTCACAAGCATGCTATAAGAATTTGATTGCGATTGCCTCCTATCTAGATAAATAGCCTGCAGCTTGGTCTTCTAGGAATCAACTGTGTGATATATTATTACTTTTCTGTTCCCGTTTTACTGACAATCTTCAGTGTAGTGGAAAACTAACAACATATAAAGAGAAATCCTGTTCAAAAGTATATAAGTATATATGGCTCATCAGATCAAAACATCTGCTGTTTTCCATTTCACTAAAAGCTCTGTCTGAAATCTCAGGCAAGGATCTGGACGTGTTAGAGGAATCTGAGTCCGAATGCCCAACGGTGACTGTGTCCTTTATGTTCATAGTTCTCCCTTTCATTGGGGTACGTAGGTCATCTGTGGATATCTCCAAACCTTCCCCTGAATTCTTGGATATCTTTTCAATGCTTGGAAAGAAACCGTGTATTTTTTAAACACCAAGAACATTTGTCAAGGATTTCACCAAATTCAGAAAAGCAGCCCTCCTCTCTCTCTATGCATAAAGCTATTGCTTCCACATTTCATACACAAACCTGATTGAAAATATTCAGTAAATCCATCTGATTCAATACAAGATTTTTTCCACGGATTTTCAAGAAAGTTTTGGCACATGGCTACCTGTGATTTTCGTAATGTGCTGTAGGTAATAATGATATAAATAACCAATTGCTGATGTTAGAAAAGCTTACAATAATAACAATTATTGTCTTTACCTTTTGACCTTTGCTCTTTGCAGGACAGTGGTGGAGGGCAGATGGCAGTCACGGTCACAGAGGTTCCTTTGTCCCTGGAGGATCTGGACCGGACCATAGCTGCCTTTGACACTATAGAGCAGCTTCTCAGATCCCTGAACCCAGACACCTGGAGACAGGACCTGGACAGCATCTACACTCAAACACACATACATTATAGATCTAGGGCCTATCATCTGGCAAGCAGACACAATAAAGGTAAGATATACAATTTCTAAGTTTTACAAGCCATTTGAGACCTATACATGATGCTGTCCAACAAACATACAGTATGTACACCATTTTAAAGACATGTATTAATGTCTCACAGTCTGTCAGGCTGGTAGAACACCAAACAAAAACGTATACAATGCCCTTTCATGACTGTGCTATTAGTATGACAATAATCACTTTCATTTGGCTCTAATAGAACTGCTGCAGATGCTATGTGCTGACACATTACAATACAGTTTTATAATGCAGAAATGAAACAAAAAAACACG
Source organism: Xiphias gladius (assembly GCF_016859285.1). NCBI lineage: Eukaryota > Metazoa > Chordata > Actinopteri > Istiophoriformes > Xiphiidae > Xiphias > Xiphias gladius. Next base: position 12,631,262 of record NC_053406.1, on the reverse strand, counting down.
AGTAGACATATTAAAGAGGACACTATTTACTATTCAATGGATGCAATCAAACTATAAATAAGTAAAGAATCACAAAGTAACAAAACCTCCAGTTTTACACAATTAAAATTGTCTCAAATGCACAGATTAGCCCTACAATTTGGTATCCAAGTAGCACCAAATATATAAACTCCTATGAAAACCAGGCTCCTGTGGCTGGGTAAATGCTGTGTTGTATGTACAGTATGCATAAGCAATCTATGTGCAAAACTAAAACAACAGGCTACATGTGTCTTAAAGCTGCGTTGAGCTGTAGGGTTGATAACTGATTGATTAATACTGTCGTTCAGGAGTAGTAACAACCCTTTCCTGTCAAATAGAGTCATTTAAAAATTATATTAATATAAAAAAATGATGCAAAATGTTGCTTTGAATTCCAGTGAATATCTCAGAGTTTCCGGAGATACAAAATATTTTATATCAGGCATAAGTAAAATGAGAAAATTGTGCAGCCATTAAAATAACATCTTTGGTTTAAATATTTCTCTTGGTACAAGAATCAAATGGGTCAAGCAGATACTTGTACCAGGAAGATCAGAGCAGTGATGTTCTCATCCTGGTTTATTATGCTGCAGATGATGATCCTCAACTACTCTGCTGCGTTCACAGAATTTCGCTGCAGTCTGGTGCAGTCGAAGGTAGCTGGTTCAATAGAGGGGGAGGCAGAGTGTGTAGCCTTGTGCTGACCAAGAAAGACCCACACCGCAGGAATCACATTCTCACATCTCGAGCTATACGTAAAACTCAGCGGTACAGCTTTGCAGTCTGGGGCTTGGTAATTTGAAAAAAATAATTAGTCAAGGCTGTAATGACTGTGATGGAGCCAGATTGCTGCCTTATGATCAAATATAGCACAGGTGATAGCGAATGAAACCGTGCTAATGAAGTGTTGCATATTCAATTGAAACTACATTATCCAGTCTGTGTCGAGTAAGTTAGAGGGCTATCATAATATTAGGTTGTCTGGTGGTTGAGTGTATCTCTACACACTTATTCTGGCATGTAGAAAGGTAGAAGAAACATCCCTGCAGTTTAATCCCCTGTGTGGAACATAAAAATGGTAATAACAGAGTTACAGCATTATAATGAGTTTGGGTGTGAAAACCATTTTTGAACTTGAAAATGATATACATAGAAATTAATATACATTTACCTTTTTTATTTTATTTTTTTTAATTTTCTGGAAAAAAGTAGCCCCTGCTCATATTATAATGCAACGGCAGTGCCTGAGTCAAATGAGCAGTTTGCCCTCTAGGGAGTCTAATAGTGAGTCAGTGACAGGTTTAAGGCGAGACGGGACCAGTAGTTCACAGCAACTCTGTAGTGTGAAGTCAGTGCCGATGACCTGCAGTTGCTGAGGCAATCGATTTTGCCCTTAGGATGCGCAGCTAGAGCGGACGTCTTAGAGCAGATATGAAAATTTGGCACACAAAGACTTATTACACACAGACATGTCATTCATGTGGAGAATGTGCTCAGGTTTGTGTGTGTGTGTGTGTGTGTGTCTATTCAACCTTGCAACAGACCTGAGTATGTTCAATCCCATATCTCTCACCTGTGCGTCCGCATCTCTCGCCTGCACTTGACAGCAAATCTATCTGTATTTATCAGTGCATGTGTGTGCTCGGCTTGCATGAGGCAGCTCCATATATGGGGAGTTGGTGCGCGTTGCAGCGCCACAAAGGGGTGCATAGGTGCTGCAGATCTTTGATACACTGTACCAATGTAGCTCTCTCTAATTGGAAATTCAACCTGTGCAGCGGAGCAGAAACCTGCCAGAGTCAGCAGCTCAGCTTTGTTTTCATTAAGATACAAACACAGTAGTTCACACCCACTTTTGTTCCCATGAAGGACAGTAAGTCTGATCATAACATTAACTGGGATACTTTTAAGTCCAAGTAACTCACACACATGCAGCCTCACACACAAATAAGTTAAAATCAAATCTTAACAATACTTAGACAAACAAGCATAGAAATTTAGAGCAGATTATATATTCTTCACATACACATATACTATACTTTTTTCATGTAGGTGGATGTGAGAGTGACATAGTCATTCCTGTAGTCTTGCTTGCCTTCCATCTTTCTGACTGTCTTTTTTCACTCTCCCACTCCCTGACAGGGTTCCACACCACTGCGTTTGTGAGATTGCACTTATTCCCCTTAAACAGAGACAAGCTTAGCCTTGCAAGTACACACACACACACTCTCATATACAGCATATACACATATACATGCCTGCTCACTCCAAGCATAAACACCAACACATGACATGTGCCTGCATCGTCACACATAAATGCGCACACAAACACACATACCTGTTTTTCCTCTGCATTTGGTGTTAAAAGACAGCCCTGAATGTGCACATCAGAGCCAATACAGTAGCAGGTGACTCAGTGTGCTTTTGTACCAGCTCCTTTACATTTCGACTTGCATCACCTTGGGGGATGTAAACAAACATCAGAGACACCTGTCATGACTCTTGACATCTCCACAATTCTGTCATCAACTATGAAACCATCACTTGCTGAAAATCTGGTATGTTGCTCTTCAAGTAAAATCACATAAATAGAAAAGATGGGTTTTTTGGAGCCTGTACATTTTGACAACAAAAGGAGATGCAGGAAGAAAAGATTTCTATGATTAGGCTGTGAGCAAAGTTATATTATAGTGTAGTGTAGCAGAATGACAGGTTTGTATTGTGGTTCAAGATACTAAAATTAATTCTTAATGCTGAATACGCCCTCCATGATGTCACACCTTACGTTAATAAGTTAGCTAAGGTAGTTGTTAATGCGTCTGTGGTGAAATGAAACATACTGTAGCTCTTTAATGGCAAATGCCCCAAAAAATAAATAAATAAACTATTAACAAACTGCTGCATATAGTATGTAGTATCATTCTGACAGTTTAGCACAAGACGAATCTGTTCTATCCTGAAGACATGGAAAGCAGGTCTCTTCAACATATTTTATTTGTTTTCCATTAGCCCTATAGGTTTTTGTTGAGACACATATACTTTGAATGATAGTGCCCTAGATGTTTTAATTTAAATCTACAATTGAGGTACAAAAACTGAAGAAGTGGGTACAGAATAGCACATTACTATTTCTACTTGTAGCTGGATCGATCATTTCCTAGCAGTGCTAGAATTTGTGTTCACATACCATTTAAACATTCGACACTATTCAGTATATTGTTGACTTATACAAGTCCAACTTCAAAGTTGAGAAGTTTAGAAAAGAATGCCGATTTATTCAAATGAGCAGAACTTCTTTCACCCAAATGTTGTCTCCACTCATCCAAAATACGCACCAGTACATTCCCCGTTACCTCCCTGTTTGGTTTTTTGAAACATGACACACACAAAATCAGTTGTCCTCTTTTAACCTGTTAATACTCACACAAGTCCAGACATAATCCACTTCTTCATTTAGCCTACTGTACTGTATAGTGGATGTGCACACGACTGTCTGTAAGACGCATGCACATACAAATGCGTTTACAGTAGCTTTCGTTTGCTGCCTTTCTCTTCTATATTCCTCATATGTCTAATCTTATGTTCTTGTCATTTTGCCATGCAACAGAAAAGACATAAAACACTTTCGGTATATATGGGGGCAATTTTATTACCACAATGGAACCACAATCAACGTGGACAGAATGAATGGTGGACCTCCTACCTTCATCTCTCGCTGTGTACTGCCAAAGCAAATGATCATATCCCCTGCTCTTTTCTCTATCTCTTCATTGTTGTTCATTGTTCATTGGGCTGAATTTTGTCATGAATGGAAACCCCCACTGCAAAGATTTCTTTTTGTGAACAATTGCTTATCGATTATCAATGCCATTAGTTTTCCCTTGACCACCACTGCATTTCCCTTTGGTTTCTCTCTGTCTCTCTTTCTCTCACACACACACACTCACACACAGACACGTCAAGCAGATTTGTTGTTGTTACACTGATCCGATGCACATGTGATTTCTAGACAGTTTCTGTTGTATGACTGATCTTTATTGTTGTTGTTGCAGCAAATATCAAAAGCAAGCCAATTCAACCAAACGTAGTAGATTGCAAATATCACTTCTGACAGGTCCTTTAGTCTTGTATTGCGTTGCAAAAGCCTTTTGTATTTTAGTGAAGTGAAAAATTCAGTAATGACCTAAGAAAAGTTCAGTCATCTTAATTGAAAATGAACGTCAAGAATATTTGACGTGTTTCAAGAAAGCGTTCCTCCATTTCACCCAGGCTTTGTCCTCAAATTGTCTCTATGTGGTTAATAGGGTAGACTTGTTTGGGGAAAAAGAATGAAACAATCAACCCCACCTTGTGCTGGCTGTAGAATTGGCCATCATACCCAAACCCTTCATGTATTTTCTTATAGTTAATGGTGTAAGATCTCCACACCACTTGCTTTGTCGTCTTTGTCTTTGCCCAGGAGCATGCTACATTACATTTACAGTACTCGGAGAGAGTCAGGCTGCAATCATACAGTCATTCTGATAGCCCCTGAATGAAAAACATAACCATTATCTACCAAAGAAAACAAACTGCTGATGCTGCCACTGTGATGCTGAGACAATACACTAAGCCAGTTGCCAATTCTTGGGTAGCGACTTATGGTTCCATGTGCACAGACTTACTCCTCCATCGCTGCCTAAAAAGTGTAAGGTTTATGGGATTAAGGAGCTCAACCCACTACCGTTTGATCAGTTTAGTGCTTTTTCCCCTACTTTCTTTTGGACAGAGGACAGTTGCATTCTTCCGTAAAAGGTGAATGCATCAGCAATTTCTTCTCGTCATGTTGCTTTTGCTGAGGGGCTGTTCAGTCACCCTTTCGTAAAGAGGTTTCTGCAGGTAGTGAAGCGTCAGTCTGTAGTCCAGTGGGGGCCTCCCAAGGTGCTGAAGGATGTCCCCTGTGAACCTCCGGAGCACCGTTAGGGAAATATCCTTAACCCTTTACATGTCTTTTTTTATTAGTCAAATAAATCAAAAAGTGGCAAATTACACCTACTTTTCTATTGCGTAATAATGTCAGTCAGGCTGTTTTGAGTGAGTCCTTACGTTCCCATCACCAGAGCAAGTCTGTAGAGCTTATTTCCAGAATATGAAAAGGCTTCTGAATTGTCTATTTTTCTCCATGATGGAAAAGAACAACAGCAATAATGCCCGATAACTGGATATTATACACAAGTCAAAGTGGAATAGTAACTACACGTTTTTCCTGGTTTACCACTTAAAAGACATAGAGGCATTTCATTTAACCTTTTCTATTTTTCTTTTTCTACCAACAAATGAAACTGCACTGGACACAAGTGATATCAACTCATTCCATTGAGGGTTTTTGCCTTTCTTTAAAGAAAAAAGTTTATAACTTAAATGTTTTTTATCCAGTGTACAGTAGATCGACTGAGTTATGTACATTACCGTAAGGTAAAGCTAAATTGCCATCCTTTCTGTTATTACTCTCATTCCTTTTTTTTCTTTTTTTTTTTAATTTTTTGTCTCTTCTGTCCTTCAAATCACCTCGGGTCACTCTGGATTGCCTTCGAAATATGAGCAATATAAATTGCTCTCTCTATATTTCACAGAAAATAAATTTTCAGTCTCCTTCACTCTTTCATTTGTCACTCATATCATCATCCTAGAAAATCGATACCAACGCTGGAGATGATTGCTATGGTTCTTTCCTTAAGCAAATTACACATTAAAAATCTGTCTTTGCCTTACAAACAGTCAGCAGCCTCAAATGAAATGGTCACCTGCTAAAGTGTGACCTCAGTGTGACCTGTGCATTAACTGTATGTCATTCTGACAGTGGTCTCTTTCTAATGCCAATACTAGTGAGACGTACAGAAACACAGACAGATTCTACTCAAGCGCCATGTTCTGGAGCTCCTGGTTTTTCCCCTCTGGACCAGTGCTTTGGTCTCTTATTTACCATCAGCTTGTCCCATAATCCCTTTGATTCTCTTGAAATTAGTTTTGAACAACTGCAGGCCAATTCAGCGAACAAAGGTCGTACGTGCGCAGATGATAAGGATTTTTCTCCGAAGTGATGACATGAAGAAAGACTTTGGTCAATACATCCAATCCACAATCAATTAATGGCCCCTGCTTCCTATTCTGGCCTTTGTGTTCTCTCTTTCTGCATCTTTGTCTCTATTTCTGCCGGTCATCTCTCTAACTGTTCATCTATAGTCAGTTCTTGTCGCAACTGAGTTCATAACCATTAGTCTCATTCCATCTTGCAACCTTTTTCGTTCAGTCAATATTGAGCATATTTTTAGAGTGACTCACAGCTACTTTGCCTTACCCACTACCCTCTTTCTGTTTCCTTCTTCATTCATCTCTGTGTCCAATATGCCACATATTTCTGTTTATGATGTGAATCAACAGACAAGACATAACTGTACAAGTCAAAATGGCATTCTGTCTCTCTCACCCTTCCTCAAACTGTTATATTGCAGGCCAGTACTGTAACAGAAAAACAACTATTGGTTTTTTGTTTACTGTATAACACAATAGGAACTTCTCCAATAACCAGTTGATGAGGAAGGGATGTATTTTGTGTTACCACCAGCAGCAGAGGCAGTATATTAAAATAAAGAAAAATTAAGTTGCCATGATAAGTGTATTGCAAAAACACCCCAAAGAATAAAGATAAAGAGCACAAAAACTTAACTAATGAGTAGTTTTCTCTCACACTGTCCAGTTGATCTGAACCGTCTCTATGATGACGTCAAACGGTACAGCTGTACCCCGCGCAACTACTCTGTAAACCTGCGCGAGGAGCTGAGGGCCACCAACGCTGTCTTCTTCCCTCGATGTTTGCTGGTCAAACGCTGCGGAGGCAATTGTGGCTGTGGAACTAATAACTGGAACCACGGCTGCACCTGTCAGGCCTCCAAGACGACGCTAAAACTACACGAGGTCGGTTACACACAGTTCAAACACTCACAGAACACTCAAAGAATCAAAGTATCACCCAGACTTCCAAATAGATTTTGTCATTAGTTACTTCATAATTTTTCATTCAGTCGATAAAGAATTCCGCAGCAAATTTTGTTCAGTACAACCGTACAACAGCATAAGTAAAAATTACTCGAGGTTAGTTGTAACTTTGCCTAATTCCTATTTAGTCACATGCTTTAAAGTATTTGCTGCATATTCTTGTTCATGGATGTTTGGGGTGACTGATGCCTGATGATTGTTGTGGTTTTTCAAGGATTTTCTCTCTATCACCCTGCACCACGAGAAAGGAAACATTAACTAAAACACCATTATATAAATTGATCTGACATGAGGAGAATCACTTTTACAACTTAAAATGGACTCACTCATTATATCGTTTTACACTTATTACACTGATTTTATTTCCTTGAACATGAATACATGCAAAAATTATTATTTTTAATACATGCAGTGCTTTTAAGAAGGCAGAAAAAGATGTGCATTCAGTAGCTCTCTGCATATCCCTGTGCATACTGTGGCCTTTCCTTTAACATGACAGCATTTAATTTAGGCTTGAGCTTTGCTGGAGGTGTTACAGAAAATGCAGTAGTTCATTCAAACATGAGACTAACATGCAAACATTCCAGCACATTTTAGGCGCATACTTGAAAGGGGCTAAAAAAGATGGTGTGTGTATAAGTGAGCGATGTAGATGCGGAGTGAGGAAGGGAGGGTGAAGCGGGGAGAAACTGGGCATGGAGAGGCAGGCACTGCATCCACAATGAAGCAGCAATGCACCAACAGCGTCACACTTTCTCCCTCCACTTTCTCTCCTCTATTTGTTTCTATGTTGGCCCTGTGTTTCTCTTCGTAATCTCTCCATATCTCTCTCAACGCATTGTTAGAATTCTATCACTCTTTCTTTCTCTGGGCTTCCTCCATCCTGTCATTCCTCCAAATTCCCATTTTCAATTTATCCCTTTGCAATACACCATTCTTGTTCTTTAAGCCTGTCATTCATTCTTTACTCTGTCTTTCCTCCATCTCTTTGTGTCTTTGTTCTTCTATAGTTTCATTATTGAAAAATGGTCTGTAGGGCTCTCTCTGTCTCACTGTTAAAAATCATACAATAGGAATTTAGACAAAAGTGGGATTTGGATTGTAATTGTGGAATGTGTATCTGAGTGTGTGTGTGTGCAAGTCACTGTGTATGAGAGCATGAAAATGGTGCGTTTGTGTCTCTATATACGTTATGTACATAGAACTTGCCTGCATGTGTGGTTATGTGTTTGTGTGTGTGTGTGTGTGTGTGTGTGTGTGTGTGTGTGTGTGTGTGTGTGTGTGTGTGTGTGTGTGTGTGTGTGTGTGTGTGTTGTTCATGAGAGGTTTCCATCCTCCCTTCCTCTCCTTGCAGGCTGTCATACGCGTGTGACTGCTGTCTTCAGTGACTTAACTTCTAAAGAAACACATTATCAACAAGACTATTGTTTCAGTGCTGGGAAGTCCTGGCATAAATCATGGGCAGCTTCGCTTTCGCTCTGGAGAACAAATTCACTGTATCCCTTGAGGAACAATTTGTACTTCCAGTCTATTTTCACATCAGAGGCCACAGCTGAGAACAATGTGACTATCTGCAGCAAATTCAGATATAGTGAAATTTTGACTAAATCTAACCGTAAAATCAATTCTAAAGCACTCTTATAGACTTAGTGTAAACAGACACGTGTAACCTTTTTTTGAATCCACATTTGTAAAGAACTGTAAAGCTTTTGTTTAAAACCACAATATGCAAACTTCTTGACATAGTAAAAACAGCATATACTATCTATATCAGTCTGTGAACATCTGTAATCTGTGTGTACACTGCTTTGCTAAATCCCTTCATTTACTTTAAATTCCTGATGTCTAATATCTTCCCTCACTTACTCTATAATGTTTTCTCTTTGCACAGCCAACAGCAAATCCTTTGGCAGCTTGTCCTACATCTATCGTTGCTGGGAAGGGCTCCAGCTCCCGGTTACCCTAAAAACAAATAATAATAAATGAATGAATTTTAAAATAATACAGGGATTCCAGTGTAGTCAGTTATGATTAATAAGGGGAATTGTTGATATGTAATTGTGTTGTATGGTTTCCAGAGTTTCATGCTACACTACTGCTTTCTCAGAAACCTTGCCTTTACTATCTATCCATATTTTGACTTCCCTCACTTGCTTCAATGTCAAGTTTTTGTGACACGTGCAATTCATCTCAGGGAGCAGTGTTTCTCTTTTCTGTTGAACTCCTGCATTGTTTTGTCATGACTGATGTCCATAAAAAGGCAACATAAGACTCTTGTTATTTTCTCACCATTTCTTATGTCTTCTGCTCTTTTACATTCAAATGGGGTTTATTGGCATGTTGACATGACAAAGCCTTTTTAACACCTACCAACAAGACAGGGAACAATCTGTGCGCTTCTCTGTCTCTTCATCCTTGCTGTCTTACTCTCTGTCACCTTTAGGTGCTGAAGTACGCCCCAGAGGTCACTTTGCATCAGCGCCATCGGAGGCCGCAGGTGCGTTGGGTCATAGATGAGATCTTCCTCACACACCATGAAATGTGCGAGTGTGCATGTCCATTCCAGCCCCCTCGCTGAGACACTCAAGACTGGCACATGCATCTGGAACTGTTGGACAAGTTCTTCTTTTATCTATTTTGCAACAGACTTAATATAATAACAGTAACGCAGACACATGCAGCAAAGAAGAAAGCAACAATTTGACTGGCAAACTGCAGCTCATATCATACACATTGGCATTTCCTCAGTACACAGGCCAAACTTGTATTTGCATAAATGTTTCCAGCCAAAAATATTTGTTATTCAACTTTCCTGCAATCTGGAGTTTAAATCTCAACTGTTTAGACCAAATTTAAAAATCAGTTGTGCACCAAGCGTTAAAATAACAGCAGACCTTTTTCAGAGGAATTCACTTTCAATTCATTTCAATTTTTTTCCTCCAAAGAATAAATACTGAAAAACATTTGGACGTTTAATGGATGCCAAATTGATAGAATTGAAATAGAATTGACTTAGACTGCTATGTAAACAGTTTTTTATTCCTTTCACATGTATGTCTCTCTTCCTGTTATAATAAGACTGTTTCTAGAAACTTCAGGCACTTCTTCTGCCAGGAACATGCCGAGATCAGTAAGCGTGAGATAGAAGGAAGGAGGCAGAGGACTTGGAGGAAGTGTAAACCAAAATAACACTTTATCTTGATGTGAAATTAGGCTAACTATAACCCTCCGGATCTGAATTGCACACTAACACACTCACACACATGCTCACTCTAGGCTTCCACTCCTACTCAAAGACAAAAACTGTAGTTATTTATGCTGAATTCTTCGCTGCTCTATTTTCCAGTGAAGGGCTCCTTTGGTTTTGCACACATTCCTGTCTGATTATATTCATGCTTCCCTTTGTCTGTACCTCCACTTCCTGCTCATTTTCTTTCTCTCTCGTCGACTCCATCTCTAACACACACACTCTTTCTCACTCCCTTCATCACTCACTCTCTAACACATCAAAGGAGATGTCAGATCAGGCCGCTGTGCTCTGCCCATTTTTCTGAACATTCCTGGCATTCCACTGCTAACCGGAATTCTGCTAGCATGGATAAAACCACAATCTTCAGACACTAAACACATAACAGGGGGAAAGACGCTCAGGAAGAGAGACAAAGAGGAAGTTTTTTAGGAGAGGTGGCTGACAGAAAGGACAATCAAGCTTCCAATTTGTAGATTACCAGCAGTCCTGGATGAGAGCTGAGAGAGGAACAACTTTCAAGATATAACAAAGAAAATCAGCATGTCCTGCTTTTTTGGCAAGCAGCCTTTTTCTTTTATGTATCACATTCTAACCCTCTGCTCTGCATGTCTGCAGCAGCACTACAGTGAAAAAGAGATCTGTGGGAATTAGAGTAATGCTGTTGGTCCCTGCTGAAAATACAACTGATACTTGAGAGTGTATGTGTGTGTGTGTGCGCGTGTGCGTGTGTGTGTGCGTGCGTGTGTGCGTGTGTGCGTGTGTGCGTGCGTGTGTGTCAGTCTGCCTGTAACAGCTCAGGAAGAGGTCCTTTTGTTTTAAGGGGCGGAGGGTTACCAACAGTCTGTGAGAGCTGGCAGCAGATACAAGCATGTGAATGGTCGGCATGTGACTGTGCGTGCGAGTGTGTGTATGTTGTGTCTCTGTGTAGATAGCCAGAGTATCAAGGCAACAGAGCAAGAATTCAAACTAACTGCATATTATTTCCATACACGTGACCCAGCTGTGAGAAATAAAAGACGGTGTCATCTGTCATCTCTCCATCATCACCTCCCATGTATCTCACCATCACACGTTTGCTTACAGGCTGGATTCACACAGAGAAAATGGGATTTGACACACTACTTTCGCTTAAAAGACAGACAAAAAAGAATAACTGGACACAGATGATTTCCTCAATCACAGTGAAACCCCATCAGATGTGTGCTGGTGGCACTTATATGTTCATGTGTGTGCTGTAAGTCACCGATGCTATCTGGGAGGGGTGGGATACAAAACACTCTTAAATATTCCAAAAGTGTGTCAGGCTGAGCAGGTATCACATTCCAAGTAATTTATCCAAGACACCATTCTCTCTCTCTCTCTCTCTCTCTCTCTCTCTCACACACACACACACACACACACACACACACACACACACACACACACACACACACACACACACACACACACACACACACACACACAGTTCTGCTTCTATCTTTATGAGGACACTTATTGACATAACACATTCCCTAGCCCCTTACCCTAACTTTAACCATCACAACTAAATGTCTAACCCCAACCCTTACCCTAACCCTGACCCTGACCTAAACCTAATTCTAACCTGACCCCTAAAACCAAGTCTAAACCCTCAAACAGCCCTTTGAAGGTATGTAAGAAAGTGATGACCAGCCAAAATGTCGTCACTTTCCTAAAATGCCCCCACTCCAACTTTATAACTCGGACTGGTCCTCACAAAGATAGAAGTACAGATACACACACACACACACACACACACACACACACACACACACACACACACACACACACACGCACACACACACACACAGTTGTAGCCTGTTGTATTGTCAGTAGCTAACAAGCCAGATGGTGATTAGGTGATGTGTCATTTTTCAAGATGCTTTGCTTTAAAATATATAGTGAGTGTGCCAATGACTATCTTGGAGCTTTTATGAAATCTGCTGCCAACAGGAGATAAATTGCAAATTTATGAATTATAAATGTATGTGAGGGGTGTGTGTATGCTGTGTCTGTCAGTTTGCCGGCACTATCAGCACATTCCATTGTTGCGTGCTCCAAAGTGACATTCCTCTTTTCCTTGCAACTGCTTAGTTTTGTGGTGCAGTTCTTGACAATAGAACCACGTGTATTTCAACAAACTGGCCTGTGTAATTGCTTGGATTTTTTTATTTTTATTTTGGTTTATTCACATCAGCTAAGAACATCATAACCGCACATTAGATCTTTAAGAACATTTGAAATGATCATACTTTCAATAAAATTTGGTCCAGAGTTTCAACTTCCCCTCTGTGGATATAAACAGTTATACTGTCATATGTTCAATACTGAGAAATGTTGTTGATGTTTTGACAAAAAAAAAAGAAGTCAACCTACTTTTATTGTATTCAGAAAAATATTCATGATGAAAGTGTATGCTTTACCTAAATAATTTATTGTCTTTCTGTATTGTTTTATTAAAAAATATCAGCTGGTCAGTTTTGATAAATAAAGTATTCCTAGCATTACTGCCTCCAGTGCTTTGATTTTTTTTTTCTCACCACAAAATGATTTTATCAGTCGTTTGATTATACACGGTTTTTATACGGTGATATGGAACAATGGCTTCTTTGATCACCCTTGGAGTCCAATAGGAAATTTGTTATGTTTCAGTGGATACCTCACAATGAAAAGAGATGTACGGGAAAAACAGAGAGAAGTGACTAAGTGGGAATAGAAGCACATAGAGCAAGAAGAGGGGAAAAAACAAAGAGTTCGCATGAAGAACAATGACACTGAGGTTGTTGCTCGGCTGTGCTGCTGTCAGATACATTGATGCACACAACAAACAGAGCACGAAGGGCACCATGGAAACCACAGATGTCCTTTTAAGAGCAGTGTATCATTACTAAGTTCAGGACAGGTCATATAACTGCGCCAGTCAAATGTGTACCAATTATAGTCTTTCACCTCTAGTTTGCAGCAGCACCTCTACAGTGCTCTCATCCTGTGAGTCAGCCCCAGTCCAGCCACATGGGATGGTTCAGGTAGTCTGATAATCAGACGACTAGCCTTTTTATTTTCAATTTGTCATTCAGTCTGAGTTTGTGTCCATGTTACTAGTTTTCTGTTTGGGAGCAGCGTTATTTCGCCCAAACCAATCATTAGCAAATGACTAATCTATCCAGTTGACATAATTTTAAGTTAACACAGAAACTACAGGAGCGGTTGCAGGGAGTAGCTCTTGCATCAGTTGAAGAAATAGGCTGATATGAGAGTTATTATTTGTGTAAGCTGACTTAGAACAACCTGCATCTGTGTCTGTTTCATCCCTACCTGTTGCCAATTTTGTGGCCATTTTTCTGACACATGTAGATTATGTTTCCATTCCTAATGCCACCCATAAATATCTAATTGGCTTGGTTGTTTTTCCAATTTTGGAAAAAAGCCATCAAGAGCACAACACCACACCTATATGAAATTGCCAGAAAATATCCAAACTGTGGGCAGCAACTTCTCATTTTTTTGATCTGCCAGCATTAACATCATAGGTTTTATTTTTGAAGGAATTTCATCAAAAACCAAACTCCTCGACAAACTGAAATTTTGACCTGATCATGACTCTAGATGAAAAGTTTAGGGAGCACCAAAGTTCTTGGGGCACTCAGACACCAAATTTCATGGCAATCCACCCTGTAGTTCTCAAGACACTTAACTAAAGAACAACACTATCAACCAGATGGTGGCACTAAGGGGAAAAGTCAAGGAATAACCATGATGGAAATGTCACATCCCCTGGGAAACATGAATGGCAATCCTTCCAATAGTTCTTGAGATATTTAAGTCTGGACCAACGTGTTGGACCGGCAGACTGACATTGACATCCATAGAGCCACACCACTATCATGGCTAAAAAAACTGCATTAACAATACTGTAGCAAATCTATTAAATATGGGATTGATGACCTTAAACAATGAATTCTGGCTGACACGAAACATCCATATTTCTTTGGCTTTTCAGGTACTTCTGTATTACTTATCACCAAGTCAGATACATTGAGAATTCCACCAATAATTTAGTTTTCCACTCACTACAACATGGATGTTGATGTAAAACCCATTTCCATGTCAGAGACTAGTTATTCTTGTAACTCCCAAATGACAGGGCACAGTATTAGCCAGAGCTCCCGACTGTGGCCAAAACGGTTGCATATGTGACCATTTTTTGAGAGTGTGCGACTGCCTGTTAGCCATGTATTTTAAAAAAAATATTACAATGATCACATTTTATAGAAAAGGGGCCACAGTTTCAAATGGAAATTTTACTACCCATGCCTTTTCATTCAAGCCCTTTTCTGTATCTTTCGGTGGGACAGGCTGTTTCCTGTCCCACTGGTTGCTGTGGCAACTCTTCCTGTGCTGTTATCATTACGCAGCAGTCTCCCTCATACAGCCAGCCAGTCACATCCCACAAGCCACCAACCAGCTAGTCATTTGTCCATTCATCCATTCATCCATTAGTCGATCACTGACTAGTTTTTGAATTATTTTAAGAAAGAGTCCCAATGGAGATAAGAAAAACTGAATAAGACTCAAACAGCAAGACAAACAAAATGAGAAGAATTAAAATTAAAGTTAAATGAAGTAAGTTGATTAAGTAGGTAGAGAGAGAGGAAATAAGTCGAGAGAGATGGAAGGAGACTCTAGGGAAAGGCAGATCAATCATAAAAGAGAGAGAGAGAAGGTCACAGAGAGGGGGGGCATGTTATTTGTTTGAACCCATCATTCCTATAAGGCTGTTTTTGTGTCTGTCAGCAGCTTCTTATCTTTTCCTTGTGGGCAAACACACACAAAGAAACACACACACACACACACACACACACACACACACACATACAAAATGTCAACACGCTTTGTTTTACAGATTAAGCTGCCCTAATGCTGTTGTTTGTTTTTTTCTTAAACATGTATAAATCTGAATCCCTCTACATTATAGTACCATTAATAAGGCCTTCTCATTCTTGACCTGATTCTGTTTTTCCTGTGTGCCTCCTTGTGCTTGTATCCCACTTTCCTTTTGATCTCATTGTTTCACATGCGTTCCTCAATTCCATCATTAACTTCTCATTGACTTCTCCTTCTTTCTCTCATCCTCTCCCATGATGCTTTCTTTGTCTTTATTGTCTGGACAAATCACCACCCTGCTGTTACCCGGGAAACCAGGAAATGAAACCATGAAAGATTGAGGGAAACATCTGAGGACCTTTGTGCAAACCTCTGTCTCGATATCTCTCACCTGTCTACCTCTATCTTCTTATATTTTTTATATCCCATTTGTCATTTCCCATATTTCCCTTTCTCCCATGATGTTACTTTAAGTGAACATCTTGAAGCAGAGTTAAGGGAATTGTCGATTTTCAATCTTACTGTCATGGACCGTATTAGTCATGGGGGTGGCCTCTAGGATACATAATACCTAACAGCGCTCACTTTGCTGTCTCTCAAACCCTTTTCATATCTCCTTCTTTGGCCGCTGGTTGTGGGCAAGGCATGACAATTTACTCTGGGGAGACTAGCTGCACATTACAGGTGCTTATGCACAGTAGAGATTATTTCTGAGCAATTATTTTTATAGACTAACCTGTTAGGCTACCTCCTTTTGCAAGACTTACAGAGTTACTGATTCCACTGATTGTATATTATTACCAATGGATTGTCATCTTCAACTTTTGGAAATTTTAAAAAGCAAGTATAAATAATACTAAAATATACATAGTTTGCCAGCATCTTGAAATACAGCAAGCTAAGTAATAATTAAAGATAGTAAATTGTACCCTTCTAATACTATGTCCAATTTTAGCACAGACAACAAAGGAGGGAAGGGAGGGAATTAGCTGTCTGAAACTGACTCTTTAACCACAGCTTTGCTCACAAATAGTTCAATTTAGATGAAGTTCAGAAAAAGAAAACCCAAGAGAATTTTTTTTTTCTCATGCCTTTCAGGGCTTCCACAGTCTCCAAAGCTGTTGTAATATGAACTTTTAATCACGCAATAATACAAAATTTTGCGCTCATATGAGTTGTAGATGAACTTGGCCAACAACAGCATGTTGTCGTCCATTGACAGGGTTATTTTTGTAGTGAAAAATGTACAAGAGAAAAAAGTGCAAAGCATGATCTAGTTTAGGAAATGGTTGGATGAACTGATGGAAAGAGAAACAGGTGTAATGGGAAGGAGGTTATACTTGACAGAGAAAGACAATGCTATACAGGAAAAGTTTGGGGAGAAGAATGAACGAGGTTGCAAGAGAAAAGCAGACAGAGACCGAAAAGAGAGCCTTAAGAAAGAAAGAGGGTTTCAGAGAGAGAGACAGACATAGAAAAAATGACACACAGACAGATGATGAGGAGGTGTAGGAGAGCTGATGAGGTCATTGAGGCGTGTAGGAAAAAATGGTGAGAATATGATCCATAACTGCGACAAGATGAAGCGAGACAGCGCTGCCCTACAACACACACACTGAACTGACAAGCAGCAGAAATGAATGGGAGGAGCACTGTCAATATGTCCTTTTAAATAAAAAGGTCTTTCTTACTTACTTTTTCTCTGTCTGATTTCCAAATCAAGAAAAAAAACGTGTCACAATGACAGTTTATTGTTGCACCCCGTTTCACCATTCACATAGTAATTTTCAGATGATTACTGTTTGTTTTTTTTTGCCATGGTGCTTGAAACACCAGAAAAGGATGAGAAGTGTTTGATTAGAAATGTGTGGGTGAGCCTCAGACTTCAACACTTAAACCTCACTTCCCTCAGCTTTTCTTCCCCTTGGCTGATTCTTCTCCAGTTTTTCTGTTTTTTCTTCTCTCATTTGCAAAATTGATTCAAACAAAGACACAGAGACATAAGCGGTCACCCATCGAAGGTTCATGCACGCACGCACGCACGCACGCACGCACAAACGCCGTCATTTCTCTGTCCCTCCCGACCTCCCGTTCCACCCTTCCTCCTTGTCCCTTGCTCCCATCTTCCCCGTCTTTCACACTACATTATAGAACAGCTTTCATTTAGGTATGAATATTAGATATTTCTTTTGAATAATGGAGAAAGACGGTATGTGAGGAATCTGCAGACATAAGGAGAAATAGGACTGTTGTACTTGTGGGTCTTCACTTGCACATTTAAAATAGTCCAATAAAAATGACATTCTCAAATCCAAACTGTTCCATTAAATAAATGATTAACTTTAAGTGCAAGTGAAGAACTGAGGTGTGTGTCTTCTTTGTGATATACTGCAGAGACAGACTACTGTGTATTGCAACTGACGATACATTACGGGATTATTTTTGTAGTATAAAGGCAGCAGCTTCTTCTACATTTTATGGCCTTGGGATGCATGAAACACCATCTGAGGGTTTTGAAAGTTTAAAACAGGGCTTCTAAAAGGGGGGAGACAAGCAAAACAAATATCAGATTTTGTCTTAGTTCCTGAAAAGTATTTGTAGCAGCATTATATTGGAAGAGAACAAGGCAAAGGGATCAGAGGAAGAAAGGAAGAGGGAGTGGGGTAAATGATGAAACAAATAACACAAGCCTAAGGCATCGGAGTCACTTTAATTTGATGGAAGTGGTTCATTCATTGATTCATATGTGTGCACGGGGGGTATTAGTTATACAAGAGTTAGTTCTGGAGGCACAGGAACTTCATTTTGCACTATATTCTTACAGACTATTCAATTACCCTGAATTACCTGGTGCACAAACTTAAAGAGTTTATCTACACATGCACACACACACACACACACACACACACACACACACACACACACACACACACACACACACACACACACACACACACACACACACACACACACACGAACACTGCTGTAACAAACAAGACATGCATAAAAACATAAAACTAACACAGGCCATGTAGGCAAACACATGTAAACACACTAAAGTCTGCAAAAGGAAAACTGCAAACATGAACAAGACAGAGGAAAACACAGATTTGTGTCACATTTAAATGGGATTAAGAGCTTTCCCTGAAAGTGACATATTCTAATCGGGTTTTCTGCCATGCACGCACGCATACACACACACACACACACACACACACACACACACACACACACACACACACACACACACACACACACACACACAAAATTTAGTGGATGTTGAGTCACAGCAAAGTATTTACGCATGATTCCTGTTATTCCATATGGATTGATTTCAAATCCACTGACATGAAATTTAAATTGTTCACTAGACTAATCTTACTTGCCTTACCCTTCACACTCACCTACATCAACATAACTGCAAACCACAAGGCAAAACATTTCATTACGGTTAAACATAATAGGCTTTACATTAAAACGCATTAGTTGGTTAGTTAATTAGATTTTATTGTCCCCGGGGGGAAATTCTTTTTTACAGCACTGTAAATCATTTTACACACATCATCACATAACAATGACAGGCAGAAAAAGGGAAGTACCACACAGCAGCATATAACAGTGACAGGTCAAACAATGTGAAACTCAGCCAGTCACCCTGTTTAGGCTGCTATGGCTGTGGGTACCAGGCTTTTGCCAAAAAAAGCCCTTCTGCAAATCAGGGACCTGCACCCAGAGGGCAGTATAGTGAAGTGCATGTAGCAACAAGTGACATGTACAGTGGTGTGCAATAAATAAAATGTAAGTCTCAGTCTCTTCAGTACAAATTTACGGGTAAAATGTATACTTTTTTGTCTTATCTTCTGCTTCTCCCCTCCACCTTCTTACCCTGACACATTAGCTAAAAGCACAAATCTACCAGCCTCCATGAGTGTGAGTGAGTGACCTTTGACAAAACATGAAAAACTCAGACATGATTGTGACTTGGTTTCTGCTCAGTTTATTAATTTCTCTGACTCTTTATAGGGACATTTTCACATCACTGTGAAAGTCTTGTCAGTCTTGAATATTGCCCGTATTTGCAAAATCTTTTTCACATACACGTGTATGTACTTTTCCTGAGAAATGTAGAAAAAGGAAAGGAAAATAAAATGATAAAAAGGATATTTTTACCATCTGAATAAGTCGATCTGTTGTGGGACTGGAGAAACACCTGCAGAACAAACAACAGTCATCCAACAACTGCACCAATTTTGGTCTTGTTAAATGCGTCAACAGCTTTGGAAGCTTATTTTCTTCGATTTCCTAGTATCATACAGAACAACCCCTGAGACTAATGGTTACTCATGAATCAGAACCGGGCAATACTGTTTTACAAAGTCATACCAGAGCAGTGGCATCATGTTGCTGACTGGGAGGAACATGGAGGAGCATAAATCCCCAGTGGGTTTTGCACCTCTATCATGCTGCGAGGAAACAGTGCTAAAATAAGCATTTGCTTTCACCCAGGTACAGTTCCTGGCAGTGGTACGTCTGCCTCAGCCAATGTAACAAAGCGAGTTGGCAGTGCTCACAGGCGGGAACACTGCCAATCATGCCCTGGCCGCTGCATGACTCCTACAGGTTGGTTAAGTTGTCTGTTCAGCAGGGATGGGGCAATCTGTGGGAGACAGCATGAAATTCCCACTCACTGTGTACCTAAGGAGGCAACTGGTGGTCAACTCTCTGCCCAAGATGAGAGGGGTTGGCAATGACACTGCATGCACAATTTGGAACGGGCAATGAACGTTGTCCTGTCTGTCGTGTCTGTTTGTATCGCTCTACATGCTTTGACAAATAGCTGCCGAATTTTTATTTTTATGTATCACCTTAGGGTGGTTATGTGACATCTATCCAGGCAGTACGGATAAAAAGTAGCCATTTGGCTAACTCTTGCAGTATGTTTAATGTTCAATGGTCCTGATATATAAACCAACAACCACCAAAATTTGTCCATGATCGTCTCACCATTCCCATTCAGCCCTCTGACCCTGCCATTCTGTAATAGGATACAACATTTTACCTTGATCATTATCTTTTTCTAGTTACTTACCCTCTCGTTGTCACCCTCCCCAGGGCCCAAACCCATAGGCATTAATAAAAACCTAATCAGACTAATTTCCCACATCATTCCAGAGAAAATGTAAAGAAAGAATAACAAATAAAACAACACACATGCTAAAAAGAAACACACCCGACCTGTCCATAGCTCAAGATATATGGAGGGAACACAGTGAATCCAAAAACAACATAAAAGAAGGAAATAACAGCTTCTGGAAAACAACATCACACAGTGACATATTTCACCTAGCGACCGCTCTCAGCAGGAAAGTGTGTAGTCTGTTGTTTGTCTGTGAATTATAAATTATTATGTGTCCTGCGTTTGTGCATGTGGGAACCCTGTCTAGGAGATTTGGGGTTGGTCAGACCAAAAAAGGTGCAAAAAACAGGAAACACATGGTAGTGGAGGCTACAAAGCTCACCTCAGAGCATCTGACACACACACAGACACACACACACACACACACACAGCGACTGTGACAGATGTTTTCTGGGGATGTTTCAGTAGCTCTGGGGTTGTTGTGTTCCTTATCACATTATTGGAATACAGACGCTGTCAGATGCTTCACTGGAGCAGACTCTGCATATTTAAGGTGTGCACGTAAGTTAATACGATAGAAATTTTTACAGTAGCTACACTGCAACATCTTCTATCAGATCAAAGCTCAGACAAGTTAAAAATGAGAAAAACAGCACCTAATCAGTTCGTTGACAACAAAAAATATATGAATGTTTCCAAACAGTAGTAACAGGCACATAGATATCCAGCAAAATAGATCAGCTCTGGTCTAGAACACTCAAACAATATATGATATTACAAAGTATGTAAATCAAATGGCGCTTGAGTTTGAATAATGGAAGGTAACAAACTCAAAACTTCAGAAATCACCCTAGTAAATCCCTGACGGCAGGAAATGGTAACTTCAGTTGTGTCAACAGCTCTCGAGACAGTGAATTAGAACAAGACAAAGAATCCACAGTCATGCTAGCAGCACTGTGAGGCTGCAGTCGGGCACAACAGTGCCTCAAGCTAAATGCTAATGCCGGCATGCTAATATGCTTACAATGACAATGCTAACATGCTAATGTTTAGCAGGTATACTGTAAAGTTTGCCATGTTTACTGTTTGCTAATTAGCACCAAACAGAAACTACAGCTGAAGGTGATGGGTATGTCATGAGTTTTGAATGTCATAAACCAAAGTATTGGACAAATTGAAATTTTGACCCCATGGTAATAGATGTAAAGTCAGAGGGTCACTACAGTGATTACAATTCATTCTGAGGTCCACTTGACTGTGTGCAACAATGTGTGCATTTAATTAATCCATCCAATAGTTGTTGAGACATTTACTCAAAGCCAAAAAATGTCAACGCCCAGATGCTTCTAGAAGAAAACTCAGGTCATTAAGATTCATCCTTCGGGTACCATGATACCTGCTATAAATTTCATGGCAATCCATCCAATAGTTGTTGTTGTTGTGGATATACGCTCTGGGACAAAGGGGTGGACAAACTGAACAAACATTGTCATCACTACAGCTACGCGGCTGACGTGGCTAAAAACTTCACCGAAATTCAGCTGATCAGATCAAGTCCTCTTAGGTGCAGAATACAAACAGTCCACAATAGCACACTGTTGTGTTACAAGCTGAAAGTGGGACCTCATCTTTGGTGAATGAATTTGAGGATCACTTATAACTTAGTAGTAAAATATTTCATATAAACAAAAACCCACTGTTCCTGTATTGTAAGAGAGAAGTGATTGTAAGGAATGGAGGAAATAAGGGAAATGTTTATATATATCCCCTTGAGTGGTCGTTATGGTGGCCTCAAGTAGTGTACATAAGAACCAGTGAGTGTAAGACTTATATCAGGATCATATAAAACTAAATAAACAATAAATAAAAACTCTACCAAAACCACATCTTTGCACGCACGCACACACGCACACGCACACGCACACACACACACACACACACACACACACACACACACACACACACACACACACACACACACACACACACACAGAGTTTACCCTTGGCTAAGTTATAAAACCGTAAAATTCCAAGGTTGTTTCCTTGAACTGCTCGATAAACACAAAGCCACTTATGTTACCGGAATGGGAACCACACTGCAGACCTTGTTTAACTTTAAGTTCCCACTATCCCACTGTTGATGTTTAAACAGCTGCTATGTGAAAAAATGCAATGGAATTTGTAAGGCTCAGTAATGATGGTTTCAAGGTAAAGGTTAAATGTTACAGATGGTTTCATATTTGCTGACAGGGATGTTTCGTTATGAGCAGTAATAAAATAATTTATGATAGTACTGCAAAGAAGATAGGATTCAAGATGTCTCTGTGGTAAAATGCATGTAGTAAATTTCCACATTGCGATGTTACTTTATTCAGAGTGGTACATTTTCTGTACATTGTAAGAGTTCTGTTCACTTTTTAGTTAAATACCCTTTCGTAATAAACCAGTTAGTTGCTATAATTCTTTCACACTCGCCACACTACCTAATCAGACAACAAGACGTGTTTCAGTAGATCACTAAACACATTTACTGTAGTGTAGTTTACCAGAAATGACTTCACCTACTGAGTGAACGAGTATGAACTACTCACCTCTGAGCAACCCTCCCCTCTGCAAAACAAACTGGTGACACAGATTATGCTTCACCATGAGAATATTGTATTTGACAAGGTCTCCAAATGTAATTACTTCTTTCTGGTGTGGGCAAAATCCATCAGGTGTACTGAAAGTATGCTCTTTTGGAATTGGTGCTCCGTTCCATGTTCACCACAAGGAGTTTCTGGCAGTAGTCTGGTAAAAAGGCCATTAGAGAAAGTTTTTAATGGAACAAGTCATAGTAAACAACTGGCAAACTCTGGGGAAGTTCTCTTTGACAACAAGGACAGAAGCGGTGTGAGAGAGAGAAAAATAAAGTTATTCATTTAATCTGGGAAGCTGCTGAAAAGAAAAGCCACTTAATGTCAGTATTTATTGCATTTGCCTGAATGTGTGTATTTTTATACAAAAATTTTCTATAGACTGATTTTCTTTTACAAATCAGTCTGTAGATCACACAGTAGCAAAAAGACCTTCAGTTCTGTACTGGTGTGTGTAGACACTCACAGGCAGGTTATCTGCAATATGAAAGGAAGTCTGCTCTCTGACACCTCAGTCCGACTACCATAACTCATAACCTATAACAACCACAAAGCACACAGATACATACCGACATAATAGATGCTGTATGTGGATAACGTTGTGTGCAATCAAGGATAGACACACCTAAGTGAACACACACTTTACAACACGCAAACAGATAAACACACACACACACACACACACAATGGTATTAAATAAAGTCCAGACTGGCTGCCCCGAATGCCCCTCAGCTACATAATTTACAGTGAGTGTCTGTAAGTGTCTGACCTGTTTTTGATGATGTTGGTGGAAACTTCCAGACCATTATTCATGTCTGTGCAAAATCCTGACTCAGGGATACGTATTTTTCATATTAGTACAATACAATATGCTAGACGGAAACCAAGTCTCCTCGGATCATGGCTACTTACTTGTTGGTTCTAATCTACATTACGTTTTTCTAAGATAATAGCATGCAAATTCAGCTACATAAAGCTTACACAACATATGAGAAATATGTTGGGAGTTAATCATATGGACTGACAAACAGAGCTGTAGACTTGGGTGTTGATTCTCAGTGGGAAGGGCAATACTAATAACCACTTTGTCTTAAATGAAGTTCTTGGATTGATAGTACACATCAAAATATCATTTATTGGTGTTTTAAGACATTCCAACAGTAAATATGTCATGCTTGATGTATAATGTACGTACACCTTGGGCCAGTCAGTGACAAGATGCATTGTCTCTCCATATTTTATAAAAACTCCAATTATGGTGAAGCAGATTAGATATATACATAACAGGACCTCCATCACTCCAGGGAGTGTTATCTTGTACACAAGGAAATAATGTCAAAATGTGTCATATGTTCAACTTCTGTCAAGATCATGCCAGTTGAGTCAGAGACACCACATTATAGTGCATAATCTTGACTTTTAATTAATTACGTGCTGTGAGAGATTGATGGATATACATAAATAAATTCATAAAACTGACAACATTTATCCAACAAGAGAAGAGATTTCACAAACACTCATCATTTATCAGGATTTTACCAAGGTTAGGACAATTTCTCTTAACATAGGCCACAGTGTACTTGACAGTAATCTATAATTTTCTTCATCCATCATGCATTACACCTGTCCCCAGATGACTCCATTGGCCTTCAAACTAGAATTGACTTCAAGATTCTAGAAAAATGGTATGTGTCTATATAAAAGCTATGAACCACCCACCCCTCTCAGGCCATCTGACTCTTGTCTTCTTGCTAAACCGAGGTTCAATTCAATGTCTGATGAAGCTTTTCTAATTTTTTTTCTGTTACTTTTCAGAAAAGAGTAATCTTACCAATTGAATACTTTGTGTTGATGAAGGGACATCCTGACTTCTTAACTGCAACACGATTTTTTTTTCTTTCTTTCCTACATAGCCGAAACCAGCTCTGGAATACATGAAGACAGTAACAAGGAGCATAATTAAACCTGGCCAATCCCCAGTCACTATTAAAATTTTGATACTCAGCTTTGATACAAAACTTGATACTGAGGGGCTGATTTTAGGTCAGGTATCACTTACAGTCAGGCAAAACTGTGTAAGGCTTTGAGTGAGGGAATTTCCAGTAGAGCAGTTTGCCAGTTTAACAGTATAAAATAGCAGATACAACATGTTATTTCAGACAGAAATTTAGTGTATGTGAATAAAAGAACCACTGACCACTAATCTTTAATAAAGGTTAATATTAAGAGTGATGATATAAATAGGTTTTTTTCACAGCGGAAATTTTGACTTGAACACAGGTGTTGCTAATAACATTAATGATGACTCTGTTGCATTAAAGCAACATTATTATTCTTACTATTTTACCTTAAACAACAGCTTCAGCTTGAGTCATTTTGATGGTACACTGAATTGTAATAGGGAGAATGGTGCCTCCTTCATTCCCACGCCGCCTCCCGAATGCCTGTTCTTGCACAGTGTAACTTGGGTTGAGTGGGTACAATCTCCCGCGAGACGTGCGGAAGGCTTTACCGCACTACGTCACACACCACCAACTATGGGTCTTCAGCTACCTATAAGAAGAAGCTAGCTCGGTATTCTCAGTACAGACATCATGGCAGAGGTGAAGAGACTATCCCCTAGCATCTACATTTTAGCCCATGACTGCTGTGGGTTCAGATGAATCAGATTTGCCGAATGCTGGCTTGACATGATTGGATAGCATGATTGCTGGTTTGTACTGAGACGACGATTTTGTGTTTTGTTGCCTGAGTGATTGATAGGCTTTGTTTTGTATATGAGCCGTCTGCTTCTAGGGTTATGCTGCTTCCAGTACACTTAACAGCTTGGACTTGGAGCCCAACAGAATTGAATGTGCCAGCGTCCTGTAACTACCACTTGTGGCTGCAGAGGCCGCTGTTGCTGCTGCTCAACAAAAGTTACCTAGTCTTGCTTTAAGCAATGCAAGTGAGAATACATGGAATGGAGTCATCATTAATGTTATTAATCACAGCTGTGCTTTTCCTGCTGTGATAGGTCTCAAAGTCTGCAGTGAAAAAGGCCTACCCCTTCTAAGAGTTTTTCTTCAAACAAAGTAGTGTACAATAATAAAAACTCATTAGAAGAATAAGAAACCTCCATTTTTCTGCAACCCCAAAAACACTAGAATGGGCAAACATGCATAGAGTATCTCATATAAAAGATAATCGAGAGAATAAGCCTGTTTGTGTTTTACTGGTCTTCTTTTTGAAAATATGTTACTTTTTCAGCTGGAAAAGTAATTGGACATTCAACTAAATGAGCAGCCTAGACACATAAGTGTAGAAAGACAAGTGAACAAGTGAGTCTGCCTATGGAGAGACTCTGGGGCCAGATCAACTATGTTGCTTACAGAAACAAAGGTTGTTTTTCAAACCGGAAGAATTGTTTTGCCTAACATGTCAAGCACAACTTGCTTAGGTTATAGCCAGCGAACTGTGTCTTTTTCTTTAATGCATATGTATTTAAGGGGGAAATCGCACCATTGACAACTAAATCCATGCTATAAATTTACACATTACACATTCTGCTGGATGGAACGCAGTTTGAAAGGTCCATTTAAACTCAGTTGCAGCACATTACAAACATCACCAACCAGTACCTTCATATGTATGTAAAAAAAAAGTTGAAAATTCAGTATCAAAGTGCCTCAAATACTGAATCGTTTTTAAAACCTTTTCTTGCCATAATAGCGAAAATTCAAACAGTATCTACATTCATCACCCATACACATTTGAAGTTCACCCAGATTTGTATAGTAAACTTCATTTACGTATTTGTCACACCCTTACTTTGATGTTCCTTCGTCAGTTTTCCTCATGGTTTAATGACACAGCTCCATTTTGCGTCATCCTAAATTTCAAACGGGGGGCCTCATTTTTGTGTCAGTGAAAGCAAGATGGAGAATGCAGGAGTCTGACTTGTGTCGGTAGGAGTGTTAAAAGCATTTTGGAGCCATTAAAACCATTTTCTCTCCCTTCTCAGCCTCTTAAAAGCAATGCAGTCTGACACAATGTCTGTTTCAGCAATGTGTGCTTTGACTGTGTACCTGTTTCTAATAGAAAGAGTGAAATCATGTTGGATGAAGATCAACCTCAAACTCCTCCTTTGAAGAAGTTGTCATTTTCTGCAGTCTATCCCTCTGCCTTCTTTTTATTACCTCCTTCTCTTCATCTTCCTCTCTCTCTAAAGCAGGTGTGAACATGCCCCAATTTTTTTTTTATCCATTAGAGAAGCACTCCCTTAGATTTCTCTTTCTTACATTTATCTATTGTCTCTATTTTTTTGCCCATCATTTTGTTCTGAGTCAGAACTTCCATCAAACTCTCTCCTCTTTGTCCTCTTTAAAACACTTTCACTTCCCATTTGATTCTTTCTTCTATGTCTTTACCTTTTACTCTATCATACTGCCTAATCTTTTGCTTTCCTTGTAGTGGCTATAGCATAGCATAAATTCATTTGTTTTACATTTTCTTTTCTCTCTTACTTCTCTCCACCTGTTTCCTATTTACCTCTAACAAAAATCTAGATGTTATATCTTTGTTTTGTTAAAGATTTCTTTACTGGCCTCACATACAGCAAGTACAATATTAAAATTCTTATTAAAAATAGTAAAATTTAGTCAGTATTTGAATCGATGAATGAAGTGGGCCATAAATGCTGAAGATGTTATGACCTTCTCCGACCCTAAGTTCACCACCTGTCTCCACACACATTTCTCTGCGCACTCTTCATTTGTTCAGCTGTTCTGTCAGACTGCGTCTGTTGACCAGCTTGGATGAGTTCATCTTAACTAATGAAGCATGTTAGTGACAGAAACACTGAGCTAATCCTGCCCAGGCTACAGTGCTTAGTAGAATTACACACACACACACACACACACAAATGAACAGACAGGCTATCCAACAGGCTGGGGGGTAATGTGGTGCATATGATAGAGCAGAATAGTGGCACTTTATTCACATTCCCCCCTATGAGGAAAAATAATTGCAGCTGAAGTTAATACAAACAAATTTCATCAAGGCTGCCTTTCTAGAAAAGTTTGAAGACAAATGTATTTTAATCATAAAAGCATTTAGGAAGATTCAAAGATTTTCAAGGCATGCAGGGGCCATAGCAACAGTTTTGTGTTCCTCTAGACAGAGGACTGAGAAAAGCTAGTCTGGGTTGATTCTCAGTAACACCCCACTGCCCTACTGATGCAATGCTGATGATATAGATGAAAGTCAGAGATAACTTTCTATCGAACAAAAACGCATTGACTCATACACCCAGAAAAGCAGATATGAGCAGGGCTCCAAATCGCGACCACAATGGTTGCATATGCAACCATTTTTTGAGAGTGCGCGAGTTCATATTTCAAGCGGTCGCATTCGTTCAAGTGCATGATGGTCATTAGCCTGTTTTGGTGTCCCTCTGGCATGGATTCAGTGTTAGCCATTGTGGTTGAAAGTAGTACTTCTTCTACAGTGGTTCAGTCAGTATCTCCCTTCCTGCACTTTCATCATGAAACCTGCAAAATAATCCATTTAGGTGTTACCCAAATATGTCCCAAATATGAAGTAATCTATAGCTGATTATTTAAAAATAAAAAACAAAATGAAGAGAGAGAGACTGAAGCCGGTGGAGAGGGAGAGCCAGCGAAAAGGTCCCAACTCAAACGCAACTGATGATGAGAGTGTAGGCTGCAAGGGCTAGACCAACTGAGCCAGTGAAGAAGAAAAAGCACTACTTTCAACTACAATGGGTAACGCAGTACCCGTGGTGTTGGTACGAGGTGAATGCTATGAATCATCACAAATAAAGTAAATAAACTTTTGAGAACAGCATGTCATGAGGACAATTTTTGCCCACAGGAGGGGGGCATCCACCAACCACTGCCTGATATTTATAAAGAAAACCGCCTCTGTGTCATGCTGCATACTTACAGATCTTTGTAGGATAACAATGATGCACACTGCAATAATATGGAGTTGTGGATTTCTTTTTCGCTGAATTTATCTGAGTGAAATTGGCTGGTGTCTGCCTAAACGTGGTCTGAAACAGCAGGCACTCACTGCTTGCTTGTTACTGACACTTCCCCGACTGTGTCTCTCCTCCCACATAAGGGCAGCCAAGGTCATGATGAGTCATCAAAAAACAAAATGGATACAGGTGAGAAAAAAAAATCCAAACTGATGAAAACGCTGTTATTTTGGTGCAAACCCCCATCATGAACCACACACTGTTCCAAACATAGATTTCAATTTAAAGTTGCAGTTTCATACAGAGCCTTACATTTTTACCACAAATCGAAAAAATGTTGTTGAGTTGCCCATTTTTCAAAAAACCCACTGAAAATTGACCCTTTTTGGCTGCGGAAATGTCAAAATAAACTGCAAAAATCCTGCAGGTATCTTCACCTTCATTTTATACCTTAAAGCCTCTGGTGCTTCAGAGGCCAGTTATAACAAAAACTCAGCGATGAGACACCCTGCTAACAGTCAAGACTACATAGTGTGAGATCCAGCAGCCCCATTTCTTATAAGAGGCAATACTGTAGAGATTCTTTTGCCTAAGAATTTGCATATTTATCAGCTTTAAATCTGACACAATTAATAATTTACTGTTTCTTCACAGCGTTTAGTGAGCTGTAGGACAGGATGCTAAAATGTAATAGCAAGATAAACATGACCCATCTGCCCTGACAAACACACACGTAAGCACACACACTTTGGGTCTCTTTGAATACGACAGTCAGCACCAAACTACAAAAAGGAGCCTTTATGCTGTCTGAGCATGTGTATCATCCCCACTATAGATTGCATGTGTGTGTGTGACTGTGTAAGTGTGTGTGGGTGATCCATGGTTTGTCTAAGGGGCCGTAGATAGGGCCACAGTCATAAATCCGCCCAGCTGTAACCACGGTGATTTGCAGGTTCAGAGAAACCATAAACACTGGCACTGAGCGGCCTGCTGCCCTCAGAAGAGGCTGAATTAAGTGGTGAGTGTGTCGCTGTGTGTGTTTGTGAGTGCCAAGCGTATGTGTGTGTATCCCTGCTTGAATGTGTGTGTGTGAGTTTGCTCAAGGGCATCCCTCGCTGGAGAAGAGAGGTGAGTTTGGGGATTGGCCAAGGTTCTGAGGGGTCATTAATCTACGCTGCTCCATTGGCTGTGAAGGCAGAGGGGAGGGGTTAGTGCAGCTGGTCAGTTAGCTGCTGTCAGCTTTCTAATCTGGAACATTCTTTTATATTAGATGGCGTGTGCAGAGAATCACTGGGGCCTAACTGGATTCACTAAAACACAAGATTTCTCTGTCCTGTCCCTTTGAGTTTCTCGCTGCTTTTTATTAGGCAGCACAGTCTCCTGATTATTTATTTATTTATTGAGGTTTAGAGGCAATTATTTAAGCAGGGAAGTGTTTTTAACATTGTTTTTTTGATGACACCTGCCCTCCCTATCAGTATGACTGCAACAATAAACTAGTGTGAATCAGTAGGAAACAGCATATTCCACTTTAAAGGCATTTGAAATGATCATATGTAGCATATCAAGTAATTACATAGTATGCTGTGTTGAGGAATAGAATTCTTGTCTTTTTTGTTTGTTTGGTTTTATAGCAGCACATTCAAGCTTCTTCAGATCAGTAATGGCATAAGGAAGCTGTTGCCTTTTTTAACAAATACATATACATTTGTGTTGCAGAAAGAGAAGTAAAATTGAAAATGGCAAGTAAATAAATAAAATACATGATAAAAATACCAACAATAAAAGAAATATGGAGCAGAACTAACAGAAGGTCATAAAATACATAACGGTTTATATGTAAGTGTTATTTTAACCGGTTACATGAGTTGGTTGCATGTAAGCAGCAGTGTAAGTCTGTGCTATAAATATAAAATTTTAAAGGCATGCAGGTGGGAGAGGAAAAAAGGTGTGTGTCTATAAATGAGGAAGAAAATTGGACTGTTGGGAAGATCTACTATTTTTTTTTCAATTTAATTATCTTTTTTTAATGTTCCTTCTTCCTCTCCTAATCTCCTTCTGTTAATCATTTTTATTTTCACGCCTCGTCCATCACAGCCCCGCCGACACCCCCCCAAATCCCTTCCTCTTTTATGGAGAAAGGATGGACAGTCCAATCTCCAGACTGTTGTTTGTTCCAGCTGGATCCTACAGTAGCTATAGAGTGTCTATTTACAAGTGCTGCATTCTCCTAGAAATGGAAAAAGTATAACTCAAATTATTTTACAGCCAACATCTGCTGTACAGTGAGGTGCAGAGAATCTAGGACTAACTCAATAGGAGAGCATGTTAGAGAAAAGAAAAGGCACCCGAGGGTTGTATGGTTGGACCTCGAAATAGCTCTAAATCTGTACACTGTAACAGTGTAACACATAAAGTAGCAGTCAACATTACCATTTGTGGCCAAAAGTTGCAATCTGATTTTTTTAGACTGAAAGCCTCACATAAAAATAGTTGAGAAAACAGCTTTAAGATGGTCGGTGTTTGTGGCCGGTGACAGTGACATTGATCCAGAATGGGAAAAACACTGCAAGTAGCTTGGTGAAACTTCAGTATCTTGGATAAAAGTCTCTGTCGCCTTCAAATGGATCTCTAAACCATGCCAGATTATGGAAAATGCAGGACAGAAGAACAACTGAGTCCAGAGAAACTGTTCCCGTGTTTTTTGTCTTTCTTTTCAAAAGGCATTTAGATGAAGTGACTCCAAAACTCCTGAGAATATTAGAAATGAAACTTTAAGGGTATGACACTCTGTCCACTTTGACAGACCAACTGAAACTGTGACTTTGTTTTTTTTCTTTACCATGTCCTTAATTTAAAATAACAAAACAAAACAAAAACTCTACTCAAAAAATAAATAGAATTAAGAGCAAGATTTGATTCCTGCATCGATCTCCATTTGTTCTTTTGAAAGGAGTTGGGACAAATCGGTACCCTGGTGCCAAGTGATCTCTGCAACAGCCTGGGCCATCTGTTGAGCATCTGTACTGAATGAAAATGGAATTGCAAAGACAACAATTATGGTAGTACTGACAACTACAAAAACTGCTGAAGCTGACTTTAAAAGGAAGACTAGGCAAACTGCAGAAACCTCTAACCAAATATTTTCAGGCTGCTGTGCGAGGTACTGATAGAGCCAAGGTTTTATCCTCTGTTAGAGATATAGAAATCTTTTGCTCTAGATGCTGTTTGGAAAACTAACTTGAGTTTTTTCTTGTTAGAGGAGAAGTTGGCTAACACCCTTTACAAAAGTCTTTGATTAAAGGGATCATATGTAATTATTTTAGTTTAAAACATTCAAAATTTGACTAAGATTAAGAACAGAATGTGAAAAAATAGCAGTTTTTGATGTTATTTCCAAGATGTTTGTGTTTTGTGTTGCGAAGATACCTACTTAAGTTAGCATGCTAACCAGCTAACCCCGGCCTGTCCCATCTTGTAATACCACTTTGTACTTCAAGAGGCGATAGTGAGTCAATGTAGGATCCAGTCTGCCCTCAGTCCAACATGAGAGGATGAAGAAGTAGTAACTGCGCCTGTGTTGCTGCCGTCCTCTCTCGGCGACATTCCTCCACTCTTTTGATCAAGTTCAGCTAATGATGCTGCTGCTCTAGCTGCTCTCCCTCTCATTCCTTGACCTCTTGCGGCTTGTCTTCTACTCCTGACTCCATCTTTTTTGATGGACCATGAGCCCACAGGAATTTGAATATAACACAGGAGAAGGGGAGGGGGGAGGAGGGACCACAGAGTGCATTTCCTTGTTTCTTCGGATAAGGGTTAACACTCCTACTTAATAATAATTAATTGATATGCTCCCCTCTATTTGTTTGTAGTGTGAATTTGACAGCTGGCCAATTTTTACAGATTGCCCCTTTAAGGGAAATCACTGCTGATAATCTTCAGGAGTTTTTAACAGGGGTCACTGTATACTTTCGAAAATAAGTGTTAAAAAAAATAATGGGGTCTAAATCCTCCTTTTAGTCCTCATCAGCCACTCACTAGTCTATATACACACACATCTCCAATACGGACTATATACATACTCCAGTATTACAGTGATCTCTTTATTCTGCTGGGAGATCATGGGTTAGTAGGCTGAGAAAAAGGAATTATACCACATAATGTCATGTTAAGCACATGTTGACACATGCAGGCAACACATTACATCACATATCATCAGAAACTAGTCCATTTTCTGCTTCCCGGAAAAAAAAAAAAAAAAAAAAATTACAATCACAAGGCCAAACTGTTGCTGCGAAATATTTGCTGCAGAGTGTTTTTCAACACTCTGCAGCAACACTTTTATACTGATTCGTATACTGAAGCAACACTAACCCAGTGGACGATTATAGGTTACAAATTATGATCAGAAAGAAAATACTTATTTTTGACCCAACTATTTTAACAAGTCAGCTGTCTCAAATACTGTATGAGAGGTGGCCAGAAGTCCTGAAGGAATCCTGTCTAATATCTAGCAATAATGCAGTAATCCCCTTAGTCTGCAGGGAGATCATGTATTCGAGTAGGAAAGAGGGAGAGACAGTGACGTAGCAAAAGATCATTTGAGAAACATAGACACTAAAGGGAGGAAAATAAGTGAGAAGTTGTAGAAAGAGCAGGCGAGGAGAAGAGAAAGGGTGAGAAGAGAGTAAGGTGTAAAGGTGCAGAAAGAAGAGAGAATAGCAAATGATAAGAGAACAAAGAATAGCAATGAGAGGAGACAAGAGATGTAGAGGAACACAAGAGATCAGCATAGGAGAGTAAAGATAGAGAGAACAGAAGAGAGACAAAGCAGAGAGAGAAAAAGAGCCATGAATTCCACTGAAGTGTGTATGTGTCTTCTGAAAGGATCATACTTCAGAGAGACCGGTGATCTTGTGGTCATCTGTCAGCCCCTCCGACTCTGCTGGAGGCAGGATCTCTCTCCAGGGAAAGAACACACTCACACACACTTAGACACACACCCCCTTGTACAATATACTGAGGTGAACGAATGTGTGCTCCTACTCACACATTCATACACACATATAAACAAAGCAAAGGCATGAAATAACTCGCTATGCAACACAAAGGCTGTGTTTTTACCCACTGAAGGGAGTCTGTGTCGTTTGTAATCAATAAACAAGATGGTGTCATTACATCCTAAAGGCTTTTAAGGCTTGGCTGGCATCCTCGCCAACAGTCAACTTTTCTATTTTCAAATTCTCATATTCTGTCTCCCGAAGCTTTTATGCCAGCACTGTATTTCATATATGACACACACATAACACAGTCAGTATACTGCCTACTGTGCTCTATTAAGATTCATCTAAATTACCTAAATTACAAAAAAGGTGCTTGAGAACAATTCTTAGTTAATGGTCCACTTACTGGAGTTTTCAGCAATCGTTCATAGCTTTCATCAGCAAATAAGGTTATTAAAAAATGTATGTGTACTCATACAAAAATTATGCAAATGCAGCCGGACCATGGAAAATTGAGGTAGCTAGGTTTTACTGTCTAATGATGCATTCACACTTTATTTCTGTCTACAAATTAAATTTAGACTGGGCTACAAAAGGAAAAAAGTTAAAACTAAAATCAACAATGTCAACTCTTTTCCTTGAAAGTAGGCTATTTTTTTTTTTTTTAAAGAAAAATCTCAAACAGGGTTTCAAACATCAGTGAATGATATCTCAGACGATAATACTAGAAGCTCTCACAAAAATTATATGGGGTCATTTAGACCTTCCATTTTTTCACTGTCGGTAAAAATTATGTGCAATTATTGTAAGGTTCTATGGGGACTGTAGATTATTATCAGCAGGTGCAGGACATTTTCATGCTGGCTGAAGCAGCTGCTGACCGCTCATACACTGCTTTATTAAAATCTATATTCTCATCGTCGATGAAAGAGCTGCCATAAGGAGATGTCCATTACAGGGTAAAGATATCACAGACATTATGTATGTAATGTTGTGTAGAGCTACAATATGTCCCCTTAGACACGGAGGGATCAATTCTCTGCCTGGAAATGTTGGATCACTTTAATAAATAAAATAAATTTCTGGAATAAAATCACTGGAGCAGTATAATAAATATAAATAAAAGTACAGTTTACCATAACACATACTGCATTATTGAACTTGGGTGTATGTGTAATTTTCCTTTATTAACCACAAAATACAACCATTAAATGCAGAATTTTTGGATGAAGAAGACTATGATTTTAATAGAGACAAAAGCTACAAGGGCTATTGAGTATACTATAAGGAAAAAACGAAATCACAAATATAGCCAATATGCTGTTAAACATTCCGTAAATAAATCCAGCTAACCATGTCAACACTCAAACATGTCTGTAAAAAATAATGAATGAATGGATGTGGAAAATGTGCTTGCTACTTACTTCATTATGAGTATGAACAAAATAACATAAAAACATATGTGACAAAAAAAGCATATGGAATGTTAATAAAACAGTATTTAATATAACCAAAGACAGGATGTCAGAATAGGAAAGAAATTTAAATTCTTAGCATATATGCAGGATGGACAAATATACTCATATAATAATGCGGTAGTGTTTAGCAGATGTTACTCAAACACGAGTAAATTGTGTATGGACTAGTATGTAGGGACTATTTTCAGCAGCAGATTTGGTAGTGAGAACTTAGAGCAGCAGGAGGGTGTAAATGGGATTGACTCAGAATAAATTACAGCACCCATTTCATCGCAATGAAGGGAAGTGTCACCTAGTGCAATGATGTAGATTACAAAAATTCAATTGCTGTTCAAAATTGAATTGTTTTTGAACAAGGATGAAGGTCGATGGCACAGAGGAATTAGATTTATCAGGCTTCGGCTACAGCACTTGTTTGCATGACAAAATCATTGTTGGTCTTTTCAAGGGACTTCCTAACAATAAGAAAAATAAAATATCACCAGACATCCTTTAATGTAGAGATATTTTTAGATGTAGTTGGATACACATTTATATATAGAATGTACCAGTTTAGACAGGTGCATTTAAACAGAAATCCCCTTATCATACACTTCACTATTTACTGAGCAAATGGGGGTTAGTAGTTCCAAACCTCATGTCGATCAAACCTGCTGGAAACCAGGTTGAACCCATTCGTCGTCTCTAACATTTGGACCTCCTGCCAGAGATGTCCATCACGCTCCACACCTCCTCCTCACTGCTCCCCCGCAGTGTATTTTCAGCACTTTTCCATCCTCCTCCTAAGCAACCTGTGGCCGCTGTTAGCTTCTCCTCTCACTCCCCACCCCCGAAAACCCTCCGCTGAGGTGGGACATACTGGGGGATCTTTTGTAATTCAGGGTGTTTATTGGGAAAACAGCACAGTGAAATGAGGGAATCACAAAGTGTCCACAATAATGCTGATGGAAGCAGTGGGAGAGACCAGAGGTTTCATCACCAAGTACCCCAGAGAACAGGTTCCTGGACCTAAAAACAGACCTACAGCTTCCTCAGAATCCTGACACAAAATACAGTGCATTTTTGCTCATATCTGACTATTGTGATCCATTCATAGTATGCATAATATTATCACGCTAACAGTGATAATTTTACTGTTTTGCAGCAGTGTAGGTGAATTCTCCACTGATGTTACATGCAGCTGGCTGTGCTTCTTCTGAGGTTCCTTTGGTTCTCCCACTGAAATGTGCCCTGATGCAGCTGTGATTAACCTTTTAAATCCAGAAACCAAAATAAGAAATCTAGCCTAGTGCAAGAACCTAAAACATTTTACCACTCGTATTTCATGGTTAACCACCAGATGTTTGCCCACTGGGTGCCAAAAGTTAAAGACCAGGCTCAGATGCATTATACAAACTGTGTAAGCATAGACTAAATGTTGTTGAATGAACAAATCTGGCCAGATCACATAGCTATAGGATAGGAAAACAAATGAAAAAGTATTGTGCTTCACTGTTTGTATCCTCATGCTTGTTGAGTTTATTTTAACTGAATTTTTCAAGTATGTGTGTATAAACATTATCAGATAGAAAGTGGATTGTTCATGCTTCACATAGGAAGCTTTACATAAGCATTGTATTGTATTGTTACTTGAACAACATTGGAAAGCCCCAAATACAGTGAATGATGGGCACCATAGAAGAATGAGTGGAGGAACCTGTGGAAGGATGGATGGTCACAAAAAGAGAAGGAGAAAAAAAGAAATAAGGAGAAAAGAATTGGATGGGGATGGAGAGGACACTAATTTGAACATAAAGGAAAAATAAACACGGAAATAGTTTTTTTTATTTTGAAGAATTTTCAAGGTCATATGTCTTGTTATGTATGCAGCTGTATTTCAGTATGGGTTCTATGGCTGTTTTGAAACAGATTTTAACACTTTGTTGATGTAAATCAGAGTTTTGTCATTTGTAGGTGTGTGCCGTGATTTAAATCATTGTTCTGAAACTGACTCATATTGTGTGGGTTTGTGATACAAAATCCAAACAAACATCTCGCTAAAGCAGGGACTGAACGTCATCAGTCAGAATTATATCAGAATATTTTTTCAGACCTGGCATGGTAAATTGTCCTGAAAACAAACTCTGTACACACATTACTATGGAAAACAAGCCCTCAGCGAAGCAGTTTGTGTTTGCTGCAATGCTGATGTTAATTTTCCACCTCTGCCTGCAAGATGAGTAGTCATCAAAATGTAAGGAAGAGTTGTGAAACAACACTTGCTGTTTTGGATCCAGTTTCTTCAATGTATAATTTTGGTAGCTTTTGATAGATTTGCAAATAACGCAGGAAAAAATAACCATCTTTTAGAGTTGGGCTTTGACTTATACTTATTACAGCAAAATTTAACAAATATGCCCAGTTTGTGTGTGTGTGTATGTGTGTGTGTAAACAAGAATTTTAAGTGAAGGTCAAAGGGTTTTTTCTGATTATCTCATATCATTCAAGATTGCAGAAAAGTCGAAGAACAAACTGACTTTCGAGTACTTTACGACTTGGAAAAACATTTTCTATCTGTTCCCTCTCTTTCACACTCCTCTGCACTCCTGTTCATTTTACCATAACTCACTCACTACTTGTTCTAACCCTCTCCCTCCATCTCTTTCCTTTTAACCCCTGCTCTCCTCTCAGCCTGCATCACCTGTACTCCCCCCATTTTCCTATTTCTGTCCAATTCTTCCAAACAGGTCTTATAGCCTTATTTCTCTCTCTTTCTTGCTCCCTGCATCATCTCTCTCTCTCTCTCTCTGCCTCCATCCCTCTGTCTCTCTTTCACTCTCTGACCCAGAGGGCTGCGTTTCGCCGAAATCCAATCCTCTCTTTTTTAAACCTTCTGTTCCATTTCACTCCCATTTTGTCACACTGCAGTGCACACACAATACCCACTCCTCCA
The DNA here is from genome assembly GCF_016859285.1 of Xiphias gladius. Lineage (NCBI taxonomy): Eukaryota > Metazoa > Chordata > Actinopteri > Istiophoriformes > Xiphiidae > Xiphias > Xiphias gladius. The sequence continues at coordinate 12,592,885 of NC_053406.1, read as the reverse complement.
TCATTTCAACCCTTTTCTTTCCCTCCACAAATACACGCACAAACACGAACACACACACACAAAAACAAATTCACAGAAGAGTGCATGTACACACACACATGCTCACAAACATTTGCACAACTGTAAAACACAAATGAAAAAGACTTCAAAAAAGACTTAATTAAGCCATCAATCACATTTGATGCTTTTGGTTGGATTCATTCACAGACACACACATACACACCTTACAAACCACACAACCTCCCTCGTAGCTCTGTGGCCATCCATCACAGCTTCACTGACTCCGCTCAACCTCAACTCAGAAACAATCACACAGAGGTTAGGGACTAACAGAGTACGTGTGAATGTGCACGAGGGTGTGGATTTAGGAGAGTGAGAAAGAACCACCATTTGTTTGGGAACAGACACTGAGGCATTTCATACCTGTAAAGCCCATTTCAGCAGAACTGAGAGAGAGGTATTGTTTACTGTTGAACAGTTGTGATTACTGATAGGCTGTGATGGTGGGTCATTTTAGCTCCGAAACACACACACACACACACACACACACACACACACACACACACACACACACACTCTGTGTTGGTACTTTGGCAATATTATTCTCAACTTCTACATTGATAAATAATGCTAAACTGAAATTAAGTGAAGAGAGTTTCTAGTTTTTAGCAACTAGTACTACTACTAAAAGTTCTAGCAAAAATGACAATTATTTCATCTTTATTTTGAATAAATAAGTTCCAAAAATACACTTAGGCAACACAATAACTGTGAAACACATATTCAAGGCTTAAACTTTCATCAAAATGCAACATGAGATTTGGATAATAATGCTTTCTTAAGAAGCTGTGTAAACAAACAGAAGAATTACTGATGTGTTTTTTACACTCTTATGAAATGTATACGATGAGTGGAGCAGTGTTTTATGAGACTAAGTATAGAAGAACTCAGAGGTATTAAAGCGTGTTACAAACAGAGATCCAAATAATATTTTTTTTTTGTATCTCATTAAAGATTTTACTCCATTTTGCTGTCTGGTCCATTGAAGAAAAAGAAAGGAATTTTCATTCATGTATTAGTGTTGTTCTTAAACTGAAAAGCAGACCACTACAAAGTCAGTTATTCCCTAACTGTTTTTTACACTCACGTCCTTTCTCTTGTACCATGTTATACAAATGATAGTTACTTATAGTAATGGCATTACAGTTTTTTGGCCTGCACGCTACGGTGCTTGATTAGAAAATGATGGTGTTAGTATCAGAGCCTGACATTTTGGGAGCAAAATAATTTGTCCGGTATATTTGTTGCCCCTGTCAGATCCACCTTTTATGACAACATCATCTTCACCTAAGCGTTTCTGCGTTCACAAAAGCCCTTGTTGTTACTGTCTCTATGTACCTGACTTCACTTTGATGACATCCCTTCATTGCTGTTTGAGAAAGAGAGCAGCCCCCGTCTGTATCCACTGGTTAGGGTTCGCACCACAGGGCAGGCAGATGTGCGTGACCACTTTCACCCTCTCTGAGCTGGTATACAGAGGCAGCCAGATACTCTGCTCTGATGTAGCCGAGTCAGCAGCAGAGTTCTAGGTTTGAATGCAGAACACACAAATTAGTAAATGCTAATGCTAAATGTAATATTAATTAGTTAACAAGTATTGGAATGATAAAATAATGATAGGTGTTTCTCAGGTACCCCACAAAAACTAATCAACGATCAAATCCTCAAAGATCCGATATGAGTGAAAGTGTTTAAAATTCTGCCAGTGGTAGACAACTGCAGAATACATCAGCCCAAACAGTTTATCACTGTTAGTTTCAGTATTATATCGTAAAATACAAATAATCTGACCGCAAAAATCTCAAATTTGCATAACCACAAAAATGGTTTACTTGGCATAGACCTGTCTGTCCATGTTTCATGCAAATCTGAATGTCAGAGAGAATTGTCTTCCTAGGTGAAGCAAACTAGTACTGAAATGACCAGTCGATAATTTGTTTCATCAAATGACAGAAAATTACTTGGTAACTATCTTGATAATTTAATAATTTGAGTCACTTTTCAAGGAAAAATGCCAAAATTTGTTGATAACAGCTTCTTAAAAGTGAAGATTTTCTGCTGTTTTATATCATTATAAACTGATAATCTCTGGGTTTCAGACAAACAAGTAATATGAATGTTACCTTGGGTTGCAGGAAATTGTGATGGGCATTTTTTTACAATTTTCTAGACAAAACAATAATGCCAATAATAATTAGTTGTTACCAGACAGGCCACAATATGTTGCTTTTTTAAACACAAATACAGGACATACCTGAGGAACCCAGGCCATGTAGCAGGGAGGGACAGCTGACACACTGGGAGAATTGTGCTGATTCTCACAAAGATGGACGCCATCAAAACTGCATCCCTCCAACTGGAGTCCTCCAACCTAAAAAAAGAGTGAGAAAGGTTGGGTGAGGGGCAGGAGACAAGAGAAGAGGGGGCAAAGACAAAAATAAAACTAAGTGATCATAAGAGTATGAGAAAGACAGAGAAAATGAATTACAAAAAAGAGATTATTAAAAGCAGCTGATTCAATAGAAAGAGATGACAAAGATGCCAAATAGTGGGCTGAAAAGAAGAGACAGAAATGAAGAAAAGAGGCAAAGAGGATAGAGAGTATGTAAACAAAGAGAAATATGGAGCATGAGAAGAAGACACACATTACCATCACCTATTAATGAGAATGTTATGCAAACAGTACATGAGAGACACAGAGTGTTGATGTCAGAGAATATAGTCCAGTGACTCAGGGATTTTTAATATAAGGCAAGACAATAAAGGGAACTCTGGTATCAAGTCAGACATACACACACAACTCCTAAATCATGATAATCTGTGTAAGGAAAAGCAAGAGAGTGAGAGAGAACAAATCCAGAAAAGCTTCATTGTGTGAATGTGTGTGTGTGTGTGAGTGTATAAGACAGCTCATTGCTTCAACACAATTATCCCCTTTCTCTCTCACTGTCAGATGTCTGAGTATTTCCCTTCCCTCCCTGCAGCTGCAGCCTCTTTTTAAGAACTCACACCCTTCCCCCCTCTCTCTTTATATTATGTGCAAGTGCATGTAAAGTCCTGCCAATTTTTATTGGCATGACAGAAAAAATAACAATTGTAAAAGTATTTAAATTGTAGACAATACAATTATAGCAACCTTAAATCAAAGCATGAAAGGCAAAGAAATTAAGACTGAGAGTGCTATTATACAGTATGTATGCTCCCAGTACTTTAATTGTAGGAACTTCAGCCTGGCAAACTTTTTATTGCATTATTTTGCAATTATCACTCAGTCAGAGTCTGCCTTGTTTATAATGCCAGTATTCTGCTGCTGTATAGGAGCAGTATGCATCTGCTTTCTGCATGTGTGTCTGTTTTAATTCTACCTTCACTTGTAGTTTGGCTTGTGCAATGGGACTCCTCCATGATGAGACAAACACCAAACTATCCATAGAACAACCCATTGACCTAAAACCACAAAAAGATATTATGAACTTAATATTATTACGTCTTTCTATCTCACAAGTGTGTACAGACACACTATTAAACCCACAAATGTTCAGTGTTACCTGGCAGTTTCCTGTCTCAAAGCATTGAGGAAGGTATCTGGGTGGAAGAGCTCAGACAGATCTAGGGTGTCTGACAGAAGAGCTTGTCTGCCTACACGCTCCACCCAACTCTGTATACAAAAAAGAACAGATAAATGTATTTAGGGACACACAGACAAAGACAGACACACAGATAAACGAACAAAAACCCAGCAAATAACCAATAAATATTCCAAGATAACACATAATTTGAGAATAAAATCAGTTTCACACAAGAGCCAGGCAAGACATTTAGTGGATCAATAAAAGATGATGAGAGTACACACAATTTACAATGTTCAAGTGGTGAAATCTGGAACCAATAGAGCTGACTCTGGATTCTTGAAGTATTTGCTCTTAATATTCAGCCTCTCACCACGAATAGTTTGGTTACAGAAAATACACATAGCTAATGTTTGTATTGTTTTGTATTGCCTCTTTAAACTTATATAGAGAACATTGATATGTGAGTGGAATAATCATAATTTCTTTCTAAGTCACAGTGTATTTGTTAATGAGAGATAAAAAGGGTTACAAACTGAGAAAGCAAAGCATAAAGTCAATAAAAAGTTGCAGCCAATAGAGTATTTAATTTCCCCTTGTCCTTTTATCACTGTCACTATCACTACGGGCCGATAACATTGGAACCCCAATTACTTACTGATGGCGTACAGTATGTATGCGCAAACACACGCTAGCGCACGCACACACACGCACGCACGCACGCACGCACGCACGCACGCACACACACACACACACAGACAGAGAGGCATAAACATACAGATTCACATTTGAGCATGTGTACATACTGTATACTTAGACATACACAGAGCCAGTCATGTGTATGTAAAAAGACTGTATCGCTGTATCCAGATACAAGTAAACAAACATGAGGGGTTGCGCTGTATGACTGGAGATAGACCCCTCTAAACTGAATATCTGTTCATTACTATCCAATATTTTGATCCAGTCTGCCTTATTCAGCAGCATCTGCTTTGATCAGGTAAACAGCTTCCTCCTGTGTCACTGCAAAAACTAGTTAGTTTTGTCTGAGGCACAGCTCAGGAATTAACCTGATATGATATCTCACAATACGATCTTAGCTTGTATGTTTTATCTTTGTTGCAGAGTGGCATAACAACTGATTTCATTGCCCTTTTACACTTACAGCCAAGCTTATCATGTTAGAAGCCTGTATGGCTGCAGTGGCCAGATTTAAGCCTTGAGAATTGACTCAAGATGGAAATCTTGATCTATGCTGGGCCCCTTTTTACATTTCTTTTTTTAACCGATAGTGACTTTTCTCAAAATCACCATAGAAACTAGTGGATTTGGAGGTCAGCTGAAGAAAAATGCCACCAAATAGTGGCAGAAAGAGCAAACATCTTATCCAGTCTCTAATATAAATTTATCATTTTTTTGCACAGGAGCAGTCTGCACTAGCTATAGAGATAAATTGGGATGAGCATATGCTGAGAAAAAATATGCAGAAATCCAAGCCCATACTCCCACACACGGAGGCACATACTTGCAGGTAGATGCGCACGTGGACACGCAATTAAGCACACACACACAGGCAGACGTGCACCGAGAAAGGTTTTTGGACAGTTTGGCTGGTATGCACAGTAGTTATGTGCATATATATGTGTGAGCATTTGAGTGTTTTCAAGGTCATCCTGCCCGTCTGGGTGCACTGCTGTGCTGTTAGCTCTTTGTTCTTCAGCAGCTCCACACAGCAGCAGCTCTGGCCAACTCCGCCTTTATTAGAATGATTAGCTAACAGGACATAGACAAACTGCTAACAGAGATATCACTCAGTACTGATGGGCAGAAATAGACAGTTAAGGACAGTGTAGCCTCCAGACAGACACGCGTGAAGACAGATAGAGTGCAGGTAGACTAGCAGACAGAGAGAAACTGAAGATGACAGGGAGACAGTGGGACATACAGTATACACAAACAGATGCGTAGGCAGGAAGGCAGGCAGGCAGGCAGACAGATACACAGGCAGTCAGGCTCGCCCACACGAATAATGAAATGCATCAAGTTACATAGAAATAAATAATTCTGATTGTGTGTGTGTTTGTGTGCATTCTAGTCTGCCAGAGACTATTGAGGTAGGCGTACAGTCAGACACAGTCGAGAGGAGACGGAGAGGAGTTTCAGCCAGAACCTTTACTTCCTGGCAACAACCTAAGTCTGACACTTGACAGAACCTCATGCTTTTATATACAGTAATACTCCCCTTTTATTTATGAAGTGCTTTTGAAAACATTAGAATTTTTCTGACATGGTTTTAGTCCACACATAATTTTAGTCTGAACCATAACTTTGAAGCTCTTACTTTGGTCCTGGACCTTGGCTCAGCTAAAGAATATTTGTAATGTGGCGATGAACTGCAAAAAAGGTATGTGACCAAAGTGGGATACCAGTGCATGTTTTAAGATATCTGATGTGCAATATGGTTTTCTAATAACTCGGAGACAAAGGTCCACTGATAGTAGCAGGCCCGTGTGAATTTCAGTCACTGAAGAAATAATTAAAACTAAACCATTACATCTACCAAAGACCAGATTCAAAATTGTTCAGAGATATTGGTTACATGAAAGAAGCATGTTTTTTTCACACTGTGTAAAGTTTAAAAAAACTCCTATACTGTGTACTGTATGTATGTGTCTATTTGTATTTAAGTATTCTTTGTGGGCCTGTGGCAAAGGGAACGAGACAGAGAGAGGCAGAAAGACTGACAAAGAAAGAGAGTAGAGCATGTCTCTTTTCGTATACACATGTGTTACCTGTATGGCGAGAGCCCGTGTTACCACAGCTCTGAGATACTGCATTGGCTCCTCTGGTCCCTCCCATTTATTCTGCCATGTTGAAGGACACTAAGACAGAAAAAGGCATAGAGAGGAAGAGAAGTTATTTAGAGTCATAATGAAGAAATACAAAACAAAAAACAAGTATCAGCAGGAGGAGGAAGTAAACCATGTTATTTTTGCTCTTGACATTCTGCAGTCAGTTAGCTATGTGCTTCAGCTGGGCTGCTGTGTGGTCGACTGACCACGCATCTGTCTCACTCACTGAATGCAGCTTTCAACCAAGAGAGCCACAGCATGCAGGAGGACTGCAGATACACTTAGCTGTACTGAAGACAATCATCAAGGGAAAGTAGCCAATGTCTGCCCAAAAAGTCACCAGATTTGTAACTAGGCTTTTGCAATAAAGTTGCTAGGCAGTCTTCAAAATCACTAAATTATGGGATGTCCTGATAGCACAGTGGTGAATTTGCATGACATGTGACCTCATTGTCCCTTTACCTTTGTTGCATAATGTTTCCCTCTCTCCCTATGTTTCCTGTCCCCTCTACTATCACTAAAGGCACTAAATTGTGCAACACAGACAGAAAACTTGACAACACTGGACCTTGCTGACTCATCTTGAAACTATTCCAAATACATATTTAAATGTTGTGTGTCAATAAAGGTCATATGCTCTCCTAGGCTACACCAACACTTCGGTCTAGCAAAGACATGTCAACTTCTGATGTCAAAGTTGGCTGACATGCAGATGAGTTACTCTGTTAAAGTTCTTGACTTACTGTCTACTGTATAAATATTAGACTTATTACATTACACTGAAACGCTACAAACACTTCCTCCAAACACCTAGGTTTCTTTTCAGCACTGTAGCCAGGCTGACAGAGAGTCATAGCTCCATTGATCCATGTATTCCTATAGCTCTCAGTACGGACGATTTCATGAGCTTCTTTAATGATAATATTCTAACTAAAATAGACAAAATTCATCACCTCCTGTGCTCTACCAGCATTGATTTATCTTCAAAACCATAACCTTGAAAATAGCTGTAAAACCTGATACATACATAGACAGTTTTTCTCCCATTGACCTTCGTCAACTAACTTCAACTTTACCTTTAGTAAGCACCTCTTTATTAGATATAATCAATATGTCTTTATTAACAGGCTATGTACCACAGTCCTTTAAAACAGATGTTATTAAATCTCTTCTTAAAAAGCATGGGAAGGGATATCTTGGAAGAGCTCATAGTACCCTATTACCCCAGTAGAGCACTACGCTCCCAGGACACAGGCTTACTTGTGGTTCCTAGAGTCTCCAAAAGTAGAATGGGAGGCAAAGCTTTCAGTTATCAGGCTCCTCTACTGAGGAACCATCTTCCAGTTTGGGTCCCGGAGGCAGACACCCTCTTCATGTTCAAGAGTAGGCTTAAAACTTTCCTTTTAAATAAAGCTTATAGTTAGGGGTGGCTCAGGCTTGGCTTGTACCACCCCCTGGTTTTGCTGCTATAGACCTAGACTGCCGGGGGACTTCCCATGATGCACCAAGCTCCTCTCTCCTCCTCTCCATCTGTACGCATTCATGTCCCATCAATGCTCCTTTAATAGCTTCCTTTAAAAATGACAATGATACTAACTTTGTAGTTTTAGTTACTTAACATAAACCAAGGAAGAGGCTGAATGTAAAACACTCATGTGTAGTGTTGTTTTGAAATGCTCAAATGGATCATTTTGGCAGGCAGTGACAAATGCTATATCTATGTGTAGGTGGCAAAGGAAAGCTACCCCCAGGAGACAACTGTTAACTCTTGAACAGGTTAAGCAGTCTGTATTGCTTAAACTGTTAAACGGTGATCAAAGATCTGCCTCATACACACGCACATGCACAAATATGCACAGTAGGAGGTTGAGGATTGAGAATTTTGTTATTCAAGCTTGAAAGTCATAATGGAACTAAAAGGGACTTTGTATGTCTCCCAGCTGCAAGTCAACCATTCAGTCACTCTCCTGCTGTGTGTCTGCATGTCTGTGCTGTACTCAAGTGTGTGAGGAGATAAACATGAAGGCTTAAGCTATGTCACTGAAATTTCTATGTTGCAAATAACTAATGTTTTCGAATCAGTGATAGGTTGACAATTTAATGACGCCAGAAAACAAATATAGTTACATAGCTACCGGTACCCACTGAAAGTATACCAGAGCAGACTGTAAAATATATATATATAAATAATCTCCAAGGTAACTTGCTGAATTTTCCAATTAGCAGCTGGGGTTTGCTGGCAAGCACATTTTCTGAATAAAAAGATTCCTATGTCCATTTTTTAATTATGATCCCCAATTTGCTTGAAAGTAACTGTGATGACAAAAAAACAAAATAAAAACAGTCAGTATTGACATTATTCAAACTGACGCTGAAAAACTGATACCAGTGATTATTTTACTTTTAATCATAAAACCATCCCTCCATTAATTGCCATGTCTTGATATTAATGATCTTTCCACTGACTAAAGGCAGTGGTGATATTTATTTCTATTTTTTGCAGTGCTGCTTACCACACTCTTCTGATGCTTGGGTAGTTTCCAAGTGTCTCATTATTTTTTACTGCACAGCTGAGAAGAGAGGCAATGGAGCTTTCCCCAGAGCTGTGTCTGCCATATTTTTACAGTATTAAAACCCTAAACGGTCCATTTTACAAATATATAAATCACATCACCAGCTAGTTCTGTTCCTCTTCTCTGGTTGAAACTGGGCTAATCAATAATGGTTGGTTAAATTAACATCCTGTGTTTTTACGCTATTTTTCAGTAGCAACAACAACCTGTTAACTAATGTGGAAATGTAATATGTATCTATCCCTTTTTTTTAAATTATTTGTTGAATAAATTGAATACAGTATGTCTCGTACAGTAGAAGGAAAACAGTCAGACAACTGACTGTATGGGACTGAATGATGTATTGTATACAGTAAAAGGTGTGTAAAGTAAAATGACTGATTTCCGTTATGTCAGACAAACTTTAGCTCTTTTTTTTCTCTGTCTAACATTTTTTTTTTGATGCTGTGTTATGAACTAGTATTTACTTTTACCTCATGATATAACTGCAGACAATGGAACGTCCTACATTTAGAGTATTTACGTTAATGTATTGTTGTTAGATTATTTCTGCTATAATGGATACTGGAGAAAGATAGTACTCTATATTGTGCAGTACTGAGTTCTGACACAAAGAAGTGTTAGACAAGGAGTCTGCTTTACTCCATTTGCTAATTAGAGTAGCTAATTAGTGGAGTCTCATAGCATCTTCACACTGACATACTTCTACACAAGTTAATAAAGTTATGAAAAAAACAATCATCTTAACCACTGAGTCACGATAAACTGACATTGTGAAAAAATAATTAAATTAAATTAAATTTTGGTTGCTTCATCTCACTTTGTCGCTGTATCTTCTCTTCCTTCTAAAGGAGGAGCAAGTGGCTTGCCATCTTTATGACAGTGATGTAAAACTTTGCCAGTTAGAGCCACAAAAGTCAATAGGTTTTAAATTCTGCTGGTAGTAAATTTAGTATATGTCAAGGTTTTTGTGGCTTGGCAAAATGTACTGATGCATCATCAAAACAGTGGCTGCTGCTTTTTCCTGAGTTCCATGACGTTTTTTAGCCAATGATACTCTAGCCAATTTTTGTTCGATGTACTGTGACTTAGGTTTGTAGAAATACTTCATCTCTTGAAGAAGCTGGCTTTCAGCTTGAACTAATATATTTTGGTCATAATTAATCATCATAATTTATAAAACATGTTATGGAAAAACTCTACAAAGTTGTACTGCCTTATTAAACTAACAAATTGCAGCTGCTTTATTATCAAACAACTCATTGAAATGCGGTATTTTGATTATGCACTAAACAGACAGACAGAATATCTTAAAATGGGTCCTAAAATGGATATTCAAGCAAAGAAGCTCTGCTTACTACTTTGGGTCATGGGAAGTGTTTTATCAGTTGAATTTGAAGGAGGAAGCAGATAAAAATATATCAAACAGGAATAAGAGCTTTTCCGTTTTATATACTGGGCAGTTGCATCGGTCAGCCATGATGCACTACAAGGTGTCCTCAATTGTGGAAACCCATAACAGATGGATACTTAAAAATAAACATGGAAATCATACATTTTTAAAATCTCTTTTGTCTGACGTGGGTATCCTAGGTTTACTGTGACCATTTGCACAGATTTAACAGGGTGAGTAAACAGTTGATTGGAACTATTGTAGGGTTGGGATGTTGTGATATACAATTATAATGAAGCCTAGTTTTTATGTTTTTGTTTTACATGTGAATAATTTTGTCTAATATAATGCATTACAATGGAATACAGTTCAGTGCACTGAATGTCATTTTGATTGTTTTATTTGTGATTTTGCATACATTGTCCATATCATGTTATATATTATTATTGGAAAAATTATTCTTTTTAATATTGTGATATTGATTTCAACTATATCACAGTAGTAATTTCATAGCCTTGATATTAGTACTAACTGTAGTGAAGGAATATGTTGGAGGGGAGTGATACGAGGAAAGAGAGACAGAAACAACAGAGATGAAAACTGGAGAAAGTTGGTTGGGAGAGGGATGGAGTTGAGACTAAAGACTGCTGATTAATATTAAAAGACAGAGAAGGAAAGCAGTGAAAAAAGAATGATGCCCAAGGCTGCTCTCAGGAGATTACAAACATAGAAGGAGTAAAAGGTTGATTGTGTATCTCTTCTCCTCTACCTCATCATATCCCCTTTGTCTCATCTCAGCCTGGGGACACACATGAGGATACATGCCGTGTTTGCTAGATGTCTAAAAGTCAGCTCTGTATACTGTATGTGTGCCTGCCATTGTGGATTCAACTTCATCACAGTGTGGGAAAACTTTACACTTCACCTCTAAAACAGTATAGTTGCGAATATGTTGAAAATCGCAAATGACTTACAAGATACTTCATGCGCAGAAAGACATAATAAAGCCGTGGAGAACTGGGTTAAAGTCAATGTTGATATTTCACTTTCATTTATTTTAACAATCAGTTTGAAAGCCCCAATCATATTTCTTCTGAACAGTAAACACTGTATGTACACAAGCACAAACCATCATGTCCATGTTAACTCAATATTTTTACAGACAGAATCTATGCATCTCAGTTTATTTCCCCTTTACTTTCTTGCTCTCCCTTTTCTTACCTCATGATTGAGCAGGGCAGTGGCCAGTTTTTGGACTTCAGAAGTTAGCAGCTGGGTCCCTCTGATGACTTTGCTCATTGCAGCCAAGGACTGGTGGATACTCTGTGACAACATTTACAGTTTAGCACACATTCTGTGCCAAAGTATTAGAGCATGTGTAGCTGCAGACTTATCCGACACCTTGCCATTTGATTGTAGTGTACTGGTTCATGATAACTAACAGGCCCTGTGACTAGTTGTCAGGATTGCTAGTATTCACAGATGTGGATAGTGATCTTTCTTATATTCATTTGAATGCCTCTTTAAAAAAATCAAATCTAAGTGTCCGGCACTGAAGAAAAAGACTCAGCACACATGCACTGGTACAGAAATTACTATATAAAAACCGTAATATATTCTTGTTGAGGCTTTTTTTATTTTGAGAATGCACAACCCAGTTCCACCTGTGGTTCTAACCGATTCCCAAAATAACAGTCACTTACAGACTGCTGCTAAAAATGTCCATTCAATAAGAAGTTAAATTACATAAACTAAAAGTTTATGATTCACACTCATCTCATGCATCTTTTTCATGAAGCAAAGCCCACTTCCCATAATTTTTAGCATTTTACCATATCCATCTCATTTATTGCAAGGTACAATCTATGCTATTTGATTAGAGCCTTGTGCCAAAACAACAACAACAATTGTGTTTTGTCAAAGTTATTCAGGGATAGCAGTCATTTTGGAAACTATATCAGAATTCTGTCTTCTGTCTATCATTTCAAATTCTACAACATGGAGAAATATTTTTCATCAGTAAGACCATTAGTTATCTGACACACCTGGACCAAGCGGAGAGCATTGAACTGCTCCAGAGTGATGAATGACAAGACTGGTGACCCATGACCTTCTGTAGGTGGGGCCACCTTCTGATGGATCAGTGTAGAACCCTGATAGATAGGTAATAGACAGACAGAGAACATTTAGACATATTAACAGAAAAATCAGAAAAATAGAGGGATAGAATATATATATATACACACATACATACACACATACACACACACATACATACCTACATACATATATATATATATATATATATGTATATATATATGTGTGTGTGTGTGTGTGTGTGTGTGTGTGTGTGTGTGTGTTTGTATACAAAGATAGATAGACAGATAGGGAGGACCATAGAGATATCATGTTAACATCATCTTCCAAGAGGGACTCAGACAGAAAGAGAAAGAGGGCTAAAACCATGGTCAGAAGGGAAGGAGAAAGAGATTTTTTCTACATAATGTGCAGCAAGTATAATTAGATGATCCTCATTCTAATAACCTTGGGTTATAGAGCTTCAAGGCTTGCTGCATAATATTGTACAATTGTCCCAGCGTTGCTTCATGTCTCTCTTATTGCTGCAACACTATTAATATTACATCAACCTATCAGTCGACTCAAATTGGATGCTACACACTAGCATGGATATATTTTTATTTAGAGTAAGATACACAATGCATTTTGTAAGTGCTGCTGTGCATCAGCATGGTATCTTTTTTCTTTTAAATTACTTCTTCCATTACTACAGTATATCTTCCCAGTGTTTCCAATTTGTTTACAATGGTTAACACAGAGATCTACTTTAAGTACACCACATGTTTATGAAAACTAAATTTAAAAATAAATGTGCACAAAAACGGATATTTGTTCTATTCTGTTGCAGATATACCACTCCGAACCTGCATCCTATTTGTTTTCCATATAGCTACTCAGTAAGAGGCAGAGGAGGAAAGAGAGAGGGAGAGGGATGGTAGGGCTGTGGGATAGAGGAATGGAGACAATGGAGAGCGAGAGATAAATTGGATAATGAAAAAAAAGCTGGTAGGGTTTGATCCAGCTTGTCTACAGCTCTGCTATTGTCTCTATTCAAAAGTGTAACTAAACAGCCAAATAAACAGTCTCTGCTTTCTCGTGCATCTCCCTTCGATTCCAGACTACATGAAGATTTATCAAATAAATACATACATATCTGCATACACAAAATGTCGTGCACACAAAGTGTACAGATAAGCAAATGCACTTGGTCTTACACACTCACACAAAAGCATGTACATACACACTCATCCAGATGCACACTGAAGTGAACAATAAAATCCATACACACAAAGACACACAAATAATGAACATGCACAAGCACATGCATTCAAGCTACCCATTGTGGAACACATATCCACTGATGGTCAAACATAGAGGGTTAGCTTAACACAAAGACCAAAAGCCAGATAAAGCCAGTGGTAGATTGTGATATATGGGAAGCTAGCTGCTAATACAATGGCAACATTTAACACAGTCAATCACTCTCCTTTCAGGAAGTAGAAATAACATAAATAACCTGAGAGAGAAAATCACACAGAAAGAGATAGGGAAGGAGGCACAGGTGCAAATGAGAGAAAAGGAGAGGGAAAACATTTGTGATTTACTGTATGAGAGTGTATAACATAGAGGCAGAGTGAGAGAACAGGAATATGGTAGCTAAATTATTTAATATAGAGGTATATTTCCTTTTGATTTGAAAAGGGACTGGTCTCCAGGCAACCACACACAGTAGTGCTGCCTGTGCTGCCAGTGGCTATCACACACAGTGCTCAATTAGACAATACTAATTTCCAATTAGCTTTCACGGCTCTTAATTTGGATTAGTTGCTGCTGCATGGGTAATGTAAAAACATGATTTGTAATACAAATAAAGACTAGTATGGAATGCACAAAGATTGAAAAAAACTACAAAAAAATAAAAATTGGAATTAAAACAGTGTTTTTGTAACTAATCATTAGTAAATACTTAGCAGGTACTATGACTTTGATGACAAAATTGTACAAGCAAAAAATCAAGACTAAATTCATAGGGACAGCTTTGCTGTTTGGTTTTGCAGAATAGAAGGGGACATAAAACAAAACAGGTTTGATTCTTGTTAAAAACTTAGTAATGTGATCTGTCAGTTTAGAGAAAGGAATAAAGACTAAAAAAGATAAACTGAGAAAAAGAACTGACCTGGTTAAGTTTCTTCCATAAATTAAGGACAGGTGAAAGTCCATTTGACCAGAGCTCCCTGTCAAACTTTGACCCAGTTGCTACTGAGCGGCTCAGGACACGCAGTTGGGAAATCACCTGTGAATCAATCAATTATAAATACAAACAAATTAATCAACTGAACAAAGGTGTTGTAGACATCACACATAGGTACTGTTTCTTTTGTGGATTACTAATCTTTATGTTGCTCGCACGCTTGTAAAAGGTCACCTCAAAATAAATCTAGATGCCCATGCTGCTTGCAACGTCCTTCATATAACTCACCATAGAGGTCTAATTGATGATCTAAACCCTCACTATATAGGCAAAAAAGGTATGCGCAGTAATTACTATATGACACCTGTCTTCTGTAAAAATTGTGGAAAATGTGAATTTACTTTCACTAATTTCATCCAAAAGCAATTTACGATAAAAAAAAAATCCCTGTTAGTTCTTCAAATACTGTAATAAAATGTCATCTACATCTCTGGTGGCTAACCTCTTGAATGAGTCAGCACTGTTTCAGGTCTGGGAATATTACAAGTAAAAAAGGCCAAACCCCAGACACATCTCCTAACAGCTCCTTACACACCTAATCAAACATGCTTAGCTTCAGGCGTAGAGTCCTGGATAGAGCTTTTATCTAGACTCAGTGTGTGTGTGTTTGTGTGGTTGTGTAACTGTATGTGTGTGTTGTGAGGAAGGCAAAGTGTCTGATAAATGGCTTTCATTTGGTCCAGGAGAACTCTTTACTAACACCTGCTTTATCTTCTCTGCTCAGCAGGGAAAGTGTGCGTATATGTGTGTATGTGGAGGCACATGTGTGTATGTATGGAAGAGAGAAGAGAGAGAGAGAGAGAGAGAGAGAGAAAGAGAGTGAGAGATAAGGAGAGAGAGAAAGGGAGAGAGAGAGGAAAAAGTAAGGATAAAAAA
The DNA here is from genome assembly GCF_016859285.1 of Xiphias gladius. Lineage (NCBI taxonomy): Eukaryota > Metazoa > Chordata > Actinopteri > Istiophoriformes > Xiphiidae > Xiphias > Xiphias gladius. The sequence goes on along the minus strand of NC_053406.1, from coordinate 12,577,232 downwards.
CCCAGATAGCTAATCTAGAACTTCACCCTGACAGCAGTAAAAATTAGGGGAGCTGAGGATGGAGATTTGAAATATATTGGGGTTAAAAATTTTTTTCGGAATTTAAATATATTAAGATTTATTCTTATCTCATACAATAACTACCAGGCAGCAACTGCATTTACTGTCATAACTAAATAGAAAGAAAAAGGACAATATCTATGTGCAAGGAAGTCAGTTTTTATACTCAGGGTGCAGTCAATTTAGTTAAGGCTTTCATTTTAATTCAGTGTAATCCAGGATTGTGGATCAGGGTTTTTAATCAGGGGACTAGTTCTCATGGTCTTAGACAAGATGATGTTCAATAAAGACATTTTCTGAGCAGAACTTTGCGTAGAAAACAGAAGCATGGATGCTATTAATCCAAGATATATTATTTAATACATTGCCACTTGCTACTCCCCATTTATACTCATCTCACTCATCTTTTCATTGCACATAAAAACATATTATGCACACACGCATCATACATTGAGTCTGTAAGCCCAAGGGAATCCTCAGTATACATTTAGGAACATTTTGACCTAAGTCGGATAATTCATACTAAGCTTTTGCATTTGTTTCAAACGGCATCCACCAAAACCACTGACTATCCCCTGGGCACTGTTCAGTGTGTATGTGGTTAAGTGCCCAACCCACAGACAGTGACAGGGGTCTTTAGGGAGAAGAGAGGGCATAAATTAAGGGAAAAGAAAGAGAGAGAGAGAAAAAGAGAGAGAGAGGGAGAGAGAGCAAACATGAAAATGACAGTGACAAATGACAGCAGGCGGGGAGACAATGACATATGGGGGAGATAGGTGGAGAGAAAGAGACACAGTAGCACACAGGCCCAAGTGGCCTTGTGGGATTTGTTTGAATTAAACCAGGTTGGTTGTTCCAGTGATCCGCCGACCACAGTGAGAGTATGAATGGAATGAAATGCATTAACACCCCCATGGGGACTGTACACACAAGCTGTAATGGTACTGCGTGGTTTAAGAGTGTTTGTTGAGGATAATTACCAATTGCAAGACACATACAGACACAAAAACATCAAAACCATCTCAGTCTGTCTACCCATTTGCTACATTTCATTTTGGCTTTATTTCCATGAACAGGTGTATGAAGTTCTGTTATGAAACCAGTGATTTTGATCTTGTTATAAAGTATATATGTTTGTGCCATTCTGTGTGAATCGTGCAAAAAACAAACAAAAAGTTTGTGAGAGGTGAGCAGTGCAGCCATGCACCTTACTCTACATCCCGTTTCTCCTGCTCCCTTTTGATTGTATCTTCTAGACTTTCCTTATTGTTGCAATCTCACACTCTCTTAAACACATACACACACAACCATGACAGTCAAAAGAACACATTTGGTGTATGTGTGAGACTGTGTTGCATTGAGTTTCATCAGAATCTGCACTGACCATCATCTGCACACACACACACACACACACACACACACACACACACACACACACACACACACACACATACACACACATAGACACACACACCAACTCATACAAGCGAACACACACTCACAAATGATGATGAATGATTCATGACAACATGAGTATAAACATTGCAGACAATATGCAACCTCACATGTGCTGTTATTGGAAAAATTGTTCGCAGATACACACACACATATACTAACTAGTCTCAGTATCCTTGTGTTGATCACTGCTTAACTTCATTCCCTTGCCTCTAATCCAGTGTCCCTCAACTTTCTTGTGCATGACCCCAGGATCCTAGTTACAGAGATGTATTATAAAGTTGTAGGGTTAAAGGGCATGCAGTGAGCCAAAAAAAAAACTGAGTATATAATGGTGTAATTTTTAATTTTGTTATTTATTTTCTATATGACACACATAGGAATGTATGAGTCCTAGAAGTTATTGTGATCCTGTCTCCATGTCAAGCAAATCCAAGGTTGAGAAGCTCTGCCCTAACCTTTACACCTACATGTCTAACCCTAACCTTTTAGCTAGTAATATACTCAAATCATCTTTTACATTTGTGCAGACTGTTGAACAATGCACTGTTTGTTACAGTTATATCATTGCTGCACTGTGGAGTTTTTAAAATCAATTTACATTTACAAACGTAATACCACGCAATGACAGTATAACCTTGACAACGATAAAAGCAGACATGATATTCACTGTGATGGATTACCAATCTAAACCTAGTTTCATGTTTCCACAAGGTGAATTTTATTTCATAGTGAAATAAATGGAAACAGATGGCTGCCTGGTATAATGCTTTAACCTTAAATTGAAGTCCTGACCCTGAAATAAACTGCTTTTATGTCTCCAGAATGGAGGTGACTGCCCACAACATGACTGGGTTTGTGGGTTTGGTTGAAGGATGAACACACACATATTTATTAACACTCAAACACACACACACACACACACACACACACACACACACACACACACACACACACACACACACACACACACACAAACATACAATGTAAATGGTCAGAAATAAATGCCATATGTAATGCCATATATATGGCACATATATATATATGCCATATATAATGTCATACAGTGTAACTGCTCAGGCTTGGCCCATTAATCTGGTAGAGTATTCACCTATGTAATTTGAACAGTCATTAGGAGTTAAATTGCCTTCTAGGTGAAGAGTGCAGTAACAAGGCAAAAATGGATGCTAAAGTGAAAAGGGTGAGAAACTGAGACTTTTCTTATGGCAGGAGCTACTCATTTGACCTGACTCACTGTGTGGAGCTTTGTTCAAAGCTTTATAAGTTGGAAAACACCAGTATCTCTACTGAGCAGCTTCACTTGCTGATACACTGTTAGTGAAGACATGTTCACTGAAACTGCTTTTTGCTTTTTTCCCTTAAGCTTTCTTGCAGTTTGCTGGGCTACAACTCTATAATAACTATACACCTTTGTTATAACAGAGCAAAGTTGAGCAAAATCTAGACAACAGATGGCAAAGCCAAAGTGTAAGAGGTTAAAATGAACAAACAATCTGGATTTGGTTGTTTTCAACATAACAGATACTGAACAATTAAGATATACTGATTGGTTCTGATACCTAAATTTGCTGATAAGCAAAGGACAACCCTAATACACACAATGGACATGATGCAGAAAGTCAAATTAGGGTAATGGATTTGAAATTCTTCTAATTGAGTGAAAAATTTGCACTCATCCAAATGCTCACTTCACTTACATAATGAACCAACAGAGAAAAAAAAAAGAGGAGAGTCTGGAGGAAAATAACAGAATCAACCGGTTCCTAGTAATTTTTTAAATCACAAAAAACATACAATAACCACGGAAACGAAAAGTTAATGCATGTTCTTAGTTAGCTAAAGCAAACATCTATACTGTTGATGTATTGGCTGTTTGTAGCAAATAAACACAGACTGACTTTCCAACTATCAGATTTGCACAAATAAGCAAGATGAGGCTCTGCATTCAGTGTGAAGTCACCTTAATGGCACACATGGCAGAGGTAGCACTACTTAGGATTGAGCCCAAACTCTGCAATGGGGGGTGAGTTCTGACCCTGAGCAACCCATGTGCCACACGGCACAACTTTTTCATAAGATCCTAGTTCCCTTTGTATGCTTTGAGTACCTTCGTGGCAGATAATGTGAGTAGATGGATAACCTTGCCTATATGTTTACTGGCATGTATGTGAATACATGTGTTTCTAAACATAAACAGTGCATGTGTATTGATGACTGTGCTTGTGCACGTCCCTGTGTGTATATGAGTTAGAGAGAGTGCATATCTTTACACGTATGAGTTTTCTTGTGTGTTCGTGTGAGCGTATGGCAATAAATGTGTATATGTGTGTGCGTCTGCGTTAGCATTTCTACATGTGTGAGGTAGAGATGGAGGTTTTTGTTGCGTGTGTGCTTGTATGAATTAGCAGGTGGCTCTGTGTGCGTGGTTGCACCTGGGAGCTGATGATTCTCTGGGAGGATCTCTCAATGTTGGCAGGCAGACCAAAGAATGCAGGTCTGTCATCCTCTGGGAGATTCTCTATTACACTGCGGTAGTCCTGGGAAGGCACACAGACACATGCAGGTCACATACAGAAATGCACCCAGGAGCACGGATAGTAAAATAGATATAAAGAATAAGATAGCAGAAGGAAAAGATGTAAGCATGCTACTTGAATCTGGCATGGCTCTAAGACAACAGACAACAGACAACATCTTTACATTTCCAAGCAAAAATGAAGTGATAAAGTTTGTTCATGTGACTATGGGGTGAATAATGCTATCCTGACATTAATTAGGTGTGTTGTTCGTATGGTTTGATGCTGTTTTTGTAACAATATTCATTTGGCACAAGAAGTACTTTAGAGGCTTAAATTATTAAAACTGCACTCCCACTTCCTGAGTGTTAAATTGTATGAACAATTTGCCATTTCAAAAATATAGATTTTCATAGTGACTTCTTTTGCTTACCAAATGGTCTCTCGATGGCTCTACAGTATACTAACTTACTCTAATAACATTTCAAATGAACAGGCATCTAATAAGCAGTTTTGGGCATATATGCCCACTTATTTTTTTGTGGATACTAAGCTGCATCCACAGAATGCAAACTACATGCAAAGCAATACAAAAATAAAACACATTGGGTAAAATTGAAGGAAACTAATGGTATTTACTTGTATTTGCTACTTTATAAACCAACTTAAAATACAGCTATCACAACACAGGCTAATGAAATTTCAATACTGACCAAACCACAAACAGTAAGTCTAGTTGCTTGGGAAGCATTAATTCAGTACCATTTCTTTGAACTGTTTTTTCTGCTTTGCCAATGCACCTGATACTATTAGGGTGTGCATACACTACATTGCTCCTTAAAATATTCAGTACAAAAAGAATGTATTGCTAATTTTTTTTCCTCTTCGGCTAAAATTAATTCCTTGAACATGTTTAAGAGCTATTCATACAGCACCTATGCCTGCAACTCTTAATTAAGGTCCGTGCTTGCCAACTGTATGTGTTACACCACTGTGTTATCCTGACAACCTACCAATATGGAGCAAGAGTTTGGGAGACTGATCTGAGGTGGAAGGAAGTGTGTTCCCCCTCTGCTCTTTCTATGACCAGCTGAGAAGGAGGTCAAGAGGAGACGTGCAGAGAAGAACTGCTCAAGGTAAGAACGTAAGATGCGGAGGTCAGAGGGGTTGTCGATGCGCCCACCATAGATGGCACTCTCCAACAGGCCATGGACAAACTCCCACTGGATAAGTTTACCACCTTGGAGATACCAAGACACACAGGCACACAAAGACAGCTATAAACATTTGTAATGAGTGTGCACAAAACAAAACGACAAAGTGCGCTAATGTGCACACACACATACAGTATATACAGAAAGGCAGGAAGACACAGCAGAGGGTACATGGGCACATATATACACAGTGCATTGAAATGCAAATTCTGAGTTGTTGAGGTCACGCTCTATCAGAGGTGGTTTAAATTAAAGAGGTAATTGATCAAAGATCTTACAGATTCCAGTTCTCATTACCATGTGTGTTGCAGAGGTGAACAACAGAGCAGAGCTGGCCACTGCATTGTGATCTGTTAACCAGCTCTCCTACCTTCAAAAAGCCTGTCGATAATCTCAAAGCCAGCACGGAGGTCCGACAAAGAAAACTCATAGAACTTAGTCCAACCCTGGATAAAGCAGAGGACAGGGAATAAGTACAAAAATTTTAATATATTCATTTCACTGCCTGTACAAGAGTGATCACCAGATATCAAGAACTAATGGGTTTCTTTTAGAATTTGTCAGCCACAGAGTAACAGATGGCATTCAAAATCTCACATCTTTTTCTTTATCCATCATCTCCTTGTCTTCTTTATCTTATAACAACTGTATGCGAGTGTAGTCTTCATTACCATGGCTGCTATATTTTTCTGTCTTAGAGATGGAGTACACAAACCTGAGAAAGTACAGACACCAGTATGCTATTCAGTGTAGAATGTGCTGTAAGTTGATTTATCTTTCAATCTTATAAAATGTTTTTGGCTCTCATTTTGAGGGTGAATATCCATTATGTGTGTTACTAATAGATGAAGCTATTGAAACCACTTCAACACATTCACACATATTTACTTGCCTTGCTTGTAATCACCTGCTCAAATTGAACAGAGTTAAACTCATTAATATATTTCAGAGGCACAACCCAGGTTTTTTAATACAGCCCCAATATAATTCAGCAATGATTTGCTGTAGGGAAAATCTCCAGTAGCTGTTGAGTGACAGTTACTGCATACCATTATAACCTATAATATAATATATCTTTAATATACCTTTCTCTATCCTGAAACCATCTGGTCACAAGCAAACCTCAATTACAGTTGGTGGGTAAATTACAAAATTAAGACTTGTCTAGTTTTTGAGCAAAGACAGGCCCATGTATGTATGAACACATGCTACACTGCCTGGGAGCAAAGATAGTCAATACATTAGCACCAAGGTTTCAGGAAGGAAAAAAAACACGTCTGCTGCAATCAGACAACAATAATGCCCACACATGCACAGAAAACCCCCAACGTTTTAGCACGCACATAGTATCACAATATTGACCATTTCAGGGTTAAAACATAACTGAGTATGAGAGCAGTCTGAGTTTTTGAGTGTGTTTGTAACAAGTCACTGCTAATCAGCAGTTGTAATCTGCCCACTGATGCTGTAGGTGGATGAGGTTAGTGGTGAGGGAAAACTGTCTGGGCATGTTCAGTATTTCTTTGAATGATTAAGTGTACGTTGTTGTATGTTCAGTAATTAAATGCTTGAGCGTGTATTCAGAGTATGTTGGGGCATGTTTCTACTGCATTTGATAAATGTGCTTACATGAGTGAGTTGGCAGATTGTACTCATGCGTGTGTGCATCTGCTACATGTACACAGCTTTAGCTGCTTATTCTGTGAATGATTCAATGTATGAGGCTTATAAAGTTGAGTGTGTCTGTGCTTTTTTCTGCTGCTGCAGTGGCTCTGCATACACTTACTTTTAGTAAGACTGTACACTACCTTACATGTAAAAACTCTCTTTGTATTCATCTCTCCTCTTTTCTCTTTCCCACCTTTGTTTCCTTCTTTTTCTCTCTCAATGTCTTGTCCTGTCTTTTTAAATGAAGTGGTTTTTGCACAGGCATGTAAAAAGGATTCAAACTGGGAGAATAAATCAGAAAAGGAGGGAGGATAGTAGATGAATTGAGAAGGGAGTAAGTGATGGTCGAGTGGACGAAAGGAGCTTGACTGTTTCAGTAATTAGGCAATCATTTTCTTGGATAAGAAACAACATAACCATCTCAAATGAAAACAGTTACCACAGTTTAAGTCACTGAGAGACAGACTCCCAAGAGACTTACAAGACAAAGGTATACTGTATGTTAGTTATGTAGGTTTATATTGTCCTTTCGGGCAATCAATACTATTTTTTTCCAAACAACTCCACAATTAGGGGGATGGTTAAGGGGGAGTATTGTGACCAAGCCCTGGAAGAATAGGAGAGAGAGAGAGAGAGAAGAAAAAAGTGTGCAAAAGTTGTGGCAATTTAATTACAAAAACATGTACTTTGCTACAGTTCTCCCTTGTGTTTTGGTTTACTGGGAGCCTTCTGGTTGTGTCTTGGTAAGAGGACCAAAAAAACAAAACAAAAACCAAAAAAAACAAACAAACAAACTGCAAAAAATATCTTATTACTCGATTGGACAGACCACTCTGGCAACACTGCAGTACACACAGAGACAAATGAGTCCCAGTGCATCATGAGAATCTGCCACACACTGGCATGCTACCAAATTTTAAAAGCAACTGTTTAAGTCGACAAGTGGAAACATAACACAGCAAACTGCAGCAAGTACCAAGTAATTACAGGTGCAATCTGTAATCTGAAGCAAAACTGGATTTGAAATTTGACTGTGCTCCTTCCGATAGGTTATCATGTAAGAACACATGAGGAGACAGCAAAACCTGGTTATGTGATTTTCATTGAATCTTGTAATGCTAGGTTTTAAAAGAGCATGTCACTACTGGAGGACAGATGTCAATGTTTGCTTGAAGAAAATGCTTCTAAATGCTCTAAATATGGTAGATTTGAGTGCACCCTAACTGTAAAATGAGCACTAGACATCGAAAACTGAGGCAGTTGTGTAAAGACCCACTTTACTTGAAAAACATTTAAAACCAAAGCCAATATACACCTCTATTACTCACTACACAATATCAAAGCATGACATGCTAACTTACTGAGATAGGAAGAAACATAATGATTGCTCAAAACAAACTAGTTTGTACAACATGTTGTTCGACCATGTTGGGAAGCCAGTGTTTATTGCTATTCTGAACAGCCACAGTCCAAGGCAGGTTGGAAATCCTGTGAGGATAACAGCACACATTTTTGGACGGTCCCTCATCACAGTCCATCATACTGTTGCACTCAGATGTAGGCATGAAGAGTGGCATACATACTTGCGTAAAAAGTGAAACAAGAGACCTTGAGAGAGAAGTTCTACACCTGCATAGCTTCTCACCTCTGCACACCTGGCCAAACGCTGTTTGAAGTGGGCATCAATGTCGGATTGTCAGCTTCGGAAAGTTACAGAATTTGTCTGACGCTTTGAGACTTAGCCAAAAACTATAGGAAATGTAGATCAGGAGGAGGCAGAGATCCATCCAATGTCCCAATGTGCAGCTTTTTTCATGTGTCAACATTGGTCATTTTGAAATCATTTCTAATATCCATTTAAAATTATACAGTTCATTTTCTTAATCAGGTCTGAGCATTTATAACACCTGTGGTCTTTTCAGGGTCCCAATAGTCTAATAACTCAGGCAACTACTGGCATCATTCCCCTTAGTGTCTTTGATTTGTTAGCTGTTTTGTTCTGATTCATCACTGCTTTGGATTTCATCAAAGAAAATAACTAGTTTGGATTTCTCCATGGGGATTCAAATTATGTCATTATTTACAACCTCTATCTTGTTATGTAAAGATTATTTATCACCAGAACTGTAGTTCAAATGAAGAAACACTGTGTTTGGTATCATAGCATTATGAGTGGATTCCGGCACTGGTAAAACACACCACTTTGACTTATAGCTGTTGTGAGACTGTTAAAGTTGAGTTACACTTCAGTTTCAAAAATAGAGTAATTACAACCAGCACATGCAGTGGCTCAATGAAATCTGTTTTCAGCTTACATTATGTCTAATTTTTAAAATCCGTTTACGGTGTATGATATCATAGGACTTGTATTTCCCATGCTTCATGGGAACATTTAGCGTCTATAGGGAAGTCTGTCTCTGCTTCCTGTAATCCTATTGATCTTGAAATTGCAAGCCCTTTGGTCTACAAGCATTGTGTCTAAAAAGTATCAGGTGCGGGGACTGCTCTGAAGCCTTACCAATGTGGGGACAGTTTTCTGCGTTGTGTCTTGTGCCGTGTACATTGTATGCGTGTTGACCGGCAAGTTCACTAAAAAGGCTTATATTCATAGATGCACACACACATACATAGCCATATATATATATGCACACACAGACACTTTGCAAGAGGGACGACATAAAGAGCAAACATTTTTACTATGCTGATTAGTAAGGGCAAAGAAACGTAAGGTCATGTACTTCATAAGTGGGTAAACCCATCTTTGGGTTTTGCAAGTAAAAACTACCCAAGAAGCTTGTGATTTAAAAGGTATTAAAACACAATATGATGCTGTAAGTAAAAAAGTTAAGTATCTACATGTGACAGTGACTAATACTAGTAGCATTCATGTAAAAGTTTCAATCCAGTGGCAGTAAAATTCAAGGAAAGAAGGAATCTAGGAATTTTACAACATTTGAATAAGTGTTGTATTTTTCCTCCTTTAAATGGCATTTTAATGCTACTGTATTTTGGATTTATTGTCCTGAGATGAAACTGTAGAACTATGACTATGGTCCATATTGGTGTGTTTATGTATTTTACCTGTGGTATGTAGTTGCGTCTCTCTTGGCAGACTGCATGGAACCAGGCCAGACAGAACAGGGACTGAGCTCTGGCCAGGACGCCTCCTACACAAAAACAATCAACATGTTACAACCCAACTAATTATATTAATCAATCCTTATCAGTGTCTGTGTTTTATAAAAATTTACAGTAGTTAGCTGTTTTTTTTATCATTCATTAAACAAATTACAAAAGAGGACTGGAAGGAGACCTAAACATGCTGTATTCTGCTACGGATAGCTTGCTGCTGATCATTGCACTTGCTGGGATGTCTTTGTTCACAGGAAGCAACACATACACTTTTGTGTTAAAAAATTTGAAAAAATCCCTTTAGTGTAAATGACAACAAAGCAGAAATTCTTGAACCTTATGGCCAGCTCATTAGCTGCATCTACTTTTTAGCGGTCTCAAAAGGCTGACACAGATGATAGATTCGGAGATGTAAGATGTACTGTAAGAAATTCACACATAGCAGAGACATTACTAGGCAAAACTAAGTTGAGCATTGCTGAAAATCATTCCTCAGAATAAGAGTAGGAGCAAACAACGAACTGACTTTAGAAAAATCATATTAAAAAAATATTTTGACATTCTCTAATGAAATAAAACATTTTTCGACTGAGGAGAAGAGAAGAGAAGAACCAACCTTTACTGATCTGCTCAGGAGTCCACGACTCATATGTTCTCAGCAGATTCTTCTTCAACCCAGGAGGAGACTGGAGATGGGAGAAGAAAGGGGGAACAGACAGAAAGACAGGGAAAGGACAATGTAAGGAAGGATAAATGGGAAGGGGAAGACAGAATGGGACTTGTTATGACGGAATGTTCTGCAACAAATTTCAGTGCAAGTTCAAATTGCAAGGTCAAAACTTAGTACTGTCATACAAGCACAGAAATATGAGGTCTACAAGGTATATGTAGACATTAAACATGTTTGAAAGACTTCTGTGCTGAATGGTGGGGCATATGGGGCATGCTGGGGAGTCTGTAGACAAATGTATACATACAGTATTTATGTCCTATTGAGCACTCAAGAAGACATATCAGAATGTTTGTAAAATGAAAGGGAGGTGATACTACCTGGACAAAGAAGCTGTTACAGACTAGCTTCCAAGGTTTTAGGGTGTTGTTGGCATTTTAAAATGAGAATGTGTGTGTGTGTGTGTGTGTGTGTGTGTGTGTGTATATATATATATATATATATATATATATATATATATATATTCTCAATCTGTAATCACTCTGACTGAAATGTTTGCTTCATAGATGATGAATGTGTGCAAAAGAAATAAAGTTGCTTACAATATGTTAAATCAAAGTGACTTAACAGACAGCAGCTACACTGGATTACCAGCTGTAGAAGTGTGTAACTGTTCCATTTCTGTTTGTCATGATACTATGTTAGGGTACCATGTGAGCTCGCATTATTGTGATACTGGGAGACTGGATTGTGAGAAATTGGTAGCATATTATCCTCAAATCTCCAACAGTGTGATTCCCAAATCCACTTCATCAAATGTGTGTGTCTGGCAAAACCAGACAGAAGCTGTGAAAGCAATTCAGGGTGTGTGTCATACTGATTCTTTTTAGTCTGCTTGGTGCTGTTCTGTCTTTTAAGCTTAAGCCAACACCCATAATTCAGGACCAACAAACAATGGACCACATGTAAAAATCCTTTCTCTCATTCTAAAATTCTCATATGACTGTAACAACAAATTGGACTTGTTTGTCAACATAAGGACACTGAACAAATTAGGGCAGATAAAAGAAATCATATTAAGAGGGCTGAGGCCCTTTTCAGCATACAAAAGACTACCTGTTGTTTAAGTTATTTGTAGACCACCATCAGTGTCTCTGGGAGTTACAACAAGATTCCATGAATAAACTGAAAAGGCTTTGTTTGGTCAGGGTTGGACACATGATAGAGAAGACCACAAGGAGGATTAGGACCATAGTCCATGACAGAGAGTGCTTTCAGTGCTCTTTTATACAAACAGCCATCAGAATCTATATATGTGTATACAAATGCTGCATTCCTATGTTATACTGTTAGTTGGAACATTCTCTACACAAGTCAACACATAGTGCATCTCTGAGCAGTTCTCTGTACATTTGATTCCTCAAATGTCCAACAATATGCTCTCTTTAAAACAGAAACAATGAGTATAAACTGAGATCAGTTCACATATTATCAGCTTTGCAGAACATTTGGTACCTCCATCTGGAGGTTTTGATAATACATACAGCCAGTAACGCATATGTACTTAATTTGCCAAATCCACTACATATGTTATCAACTTCAGTAGATGAAATGTATTTGTAAGGTGCTTATCTTTTTAAATTGCACATACACAGTCAGTCTGAATTTTACTTGTTTCAACAGCAGCAGAACAGCTTCCCCATGTGCACCCCGGAAGGTTCATACTATCCTTTATCTAATCACCCTTAACAATTGACACTAAATAATCAGTTACATTTCTTGTCACTTTTTATTCTCAAATGAAGCTAGTGAATTGTGGTTCTGTATATTTTCATTGGAAATAAATATGTAGAAATTAATATTTGGTCTTTAATAAGTTTGAGATGTTGGTTTACACTTTAAGTCTAATGCCCTGCCAGCGCTGACAAAGAGGGACTAAACATATTCACTGTCTGAAGCGTAAACACTTAACTGCAAAGGGGTGACGAGTTTGAGGCATGGTGTTTGGGGCTGTGTCGAGGAGCTCTAGAAGCTGAGATATTAATGTTTAGACTTTGGGTTAGTAATTGAGTTTTTGCTAAACCGATGACTTGTATTTTATTCATTTTTGTAAAGTGGGTTGTAGAAGAGGGTAATTTTGCACGATCTTTCATGTTTTTTGTGTATGGCGGTTGTGGCCAAGCAATGTCACATGTTGTTAGCTCACATTTATTACTATTACTACTACTACTGCAACAGTTTATATAGCTCACATGGATCAACTGAGCAGCCCCAGCTCCAGTCTTGCTGATGAACTCTGTACAATCCTTATACAATCACACTGACAAAAACAAAACAGTCAATCTATCAGATTGTATGTATACTGTTTGTCTTGACATATTAGCATTGACATTGGCTTGTCCTGCAATCCAGAAATAATATATTACAGTACTATGGTTATCACTGGGGATGTGTTCAGGATGTACATACTTATAAAGTATGTCAGTAAGTTTGCCCATGAAAGTGTTTGTGTCTGAGAAAAAAAGATAGAGAGCGAGAGCCTGTTTGTTTAGCATGCTTGGCTGGTGAAGTAGTTAACCCCTTGAGCATGTCTCCCATCAGAAACACACTGACCAGTAAAACACGCATCACTAACACACAAGCTGCAGGCTTCTGTATCTCTTTACAAATGTACAGTAGGCCCATTTGTGACTGCACTGCATATACAGCCATTATACAGAGTATAAAAGAGACACATAGCTACACTCTGTGGAGTTTGACAGAAACCATCAGTCAATATTTGTGGAAATGAAAGGAAACATTTCAGTACTGTGCGAAAAAAAAAAAAAAACTATAGAGATGGATAAGCATTTGTGTACAGAATGCCTCACTAAAATGCATGGGTGCATGTTAGCATGTAAAGTTGTGTATGATGAGTTAGGTCAACACTACTCAACCCTAAACTTCACAATAAGGTAATGTAGGAGTATTATAGTGTTATCTTTTTCATACCTGTATGTGTGTGATGGTGAATGTGTGTGTATGTGAGTACCTCATAAGTGATCTTGAGGCTGGACTGCAGCAAAATAGGAGGAAATCTGGGATGAACTTCTGCTGTCAACCAGAGACGGAAGCCCACTTTGGGACGCAGCACATTTAGCTCCTGTGAAAGAAAGACAGTACACACATCATAACAGGAATATAAGACACTGACACAGACTCAGACACACACAGACACAGACACAGACGCACACGCACACACGAATACACACACACACACACACACACACACACACACACACACACACACACACACACACACACACACACACACACACACACACACACACACACACACACACACACACATATATATGTATTGTATCCCTTGATGGCACATATTGGCACATATTGTCCAGCCACTGTATCACACAGGTCCACCTAGTTTCTAAACTGCTTATCTTGTTTAGGTTTGCAAAGGGCTGGAGTCTATCCCAGTATATCCACAAAGACAGAGCCCAGCCAGCTGGGTTAGATTCAAACACATAGCCTTCTTGCTGTGAGGTACAAGTGCTAAACACAAAGTTCAGTCAAGTTCATACAGACCAATTTTGTTCTTCATTTCAAGAGCAGAGTTATAACTTTATAATGCACTGAACACAGTTTTTGCTGTACTTTATCACATTTATATAGCATTTACTTTTACAGTGTGGTTTAATGAAAGTAGTTAACTCTCTTTTGCATTGGCACTCTGTGTACACAGAAAAGTAGAGTACATACTAAATACTATAAGGAGGATAACCAATGCAGAATGTATCCAGTAAACACATAAATAAAATATATTTCCTCTTTCCTCCCTCCTTTTGATTTTTTCTTTTTTCATGTAATTCTTTCTCCATTAGAATCATTGCATGGTGACAGATTCTCCACAATGACAAACCTTTCACCTCACTTCTTTATTTGTTCCTTTCTCTCTCGACTCTCTCTCTCTTACTGCTCACTGTGTCCATCGCTGTGTCTTTCAGCTTTCTTTCCCTCACTTCTCTTCTTACAGTCTCCCTCCCCCTCCATTTCTATCTTTCTCTTTGACTTGTAGTTAAAAATGGAATGCAGGCACCTTAGGGTCTTGTGTCATCGGATTGGGAACTCACACAGAAGCAAACAGACACACACACACAAACACACACTGAAATGTAATCAATGTGTTTCTGCATCATTTGGAACCTAATTTTTTCTCATGGAAGCAAACATGATCGCAGAAAATCAAAGAACACAGGAACTGACATCCTTCATAGAAAATTCCCCTGTCTCTCATTGTGTGTGTGTTTATCTGATGTGTTGTCAACCAGAATTTCACTTGAACCAGTGACGGTATTGCGGGAAGATGCGGAGACATTAACTGAGAAGCAAGCAAGAAAAGGAAAGATGGGGCATGATAGAGAGAAAGGAAGAGAAGGAAGAAGCCAGAGAGAAGAAGAAATAGCACAGATTTATTTTACTGTTGACACATCAAGAACTATCTTTGTTAGAATACATCCATATTGTTCAGAGTGTGAGAGACATACCACTCACACACAGGTAGACAGATGGAAATTTGTATCTACACACTGGGGATGAGAATCACAAGATACAACAACTGCTGATGCATCCTACCACAATGTTTTGAACAATTATATCACAATAGACGTGATTCTCAAAGACATAATAAACAGTATTTCATTTATTTATTGTCCTACAAAACTGTACATTATATTCATCATATTGAAATTTGCAGACAAAGAGACATTTAGATTGGTCGTTAGATTGATAGATAGATTGAAAGCTAGATGGATGGAGTTGGTGATGTGAAAAATGAGAGACAGGAAACATTATAAGTGGAAGAATATGAGTGGGCAGGGATGAGAGGACATCTGCACTGCCAACTTCAATTATGAACACTTTCTGCTCTCCTCCGCTCTCTTCCCCCCTTTCTCCTCTCTCTAACTGACCAACTGGTTTAGGGAAGGAGGGAATGACGGAGTAGACAGATGGCAAACAGAAGTTTGAAGTTTTAGAAACTACACTGAGAGATACAGTTAGACTGAGTAAATGGACACAGCTACAGAAGCAGAAAGATATACTAAAACGAAACCCCTTGCTTGGTAGAATTTCCACCTGCCTGCTGAGACTTCATCTTTTCCCTACTTCCATCCTTTCACATCTACTGTTTCTTCTTCTTTCTTTCCTATGCTCCCTGCCTCCTTCGTTCCCCGTGTTGCGTCAGTTTTTCATTTCAAGCTCGACTGCCGAGACCTCACCTTCATTGGTTGCTGGTCAAAGAGCGAGACAAAGAACCAGCGAGAGAAGAGGAACAGACATACAGAAAAAGAGTTTTATTTATACAATACGAAGCGGGAGAGGACGAGTGTTAAGAAAAACTTGGGAAAAGATAGCCGGAATGTAGGAAGCAAATGGAGAAAAAGGTAAAATGAAAATACGAGGAGAGAAGGGGGTGGGTGAGGA
This sequence comes from Xiphias gladius, assembly GCF_016859285.1. Lineage (NCBI taxonomy): Eukaryota > Metazoa > Chordata > Actinopteri > Istiophoriformes > Xiphiidae > Xiphias > Xiphias gladius. The sequence continues at coordinate 12,561,015 of NC_053406.1, read as the reverse complement.
GAGTGGAATGGAGAGGGACAAAAGTAGAAGAGGAGAGCTGTATTAAGCAATGGTTTAAGTCACTCTGGAAGCACAGACAACTCTGGATAGGAGGGCTCACTGGCTAACCCCAGGGAATGCTCATGCATGAACACACACCCACACAAGCACAAAAAACACATACACGATCTAACTCATACACACAGTTGATGTTGCACATATAGACTCTATCCTTCTCTCTCTCTCTCTCACACTCACACTCTCTCTCTCACACACACACACACACACACACACACACACACACACACACACACACACACACACACACACACACACAAACGTACAATCAATCACTGCCAACAGCTGTGCCTTCCAGTGAGATATGACCTGCTACAATGACATAACACCATGAGTGACACACACATACACACACACACACAAACAGACATACACTCATTACATGTAAAGCAACTATGATACAAACATATATACGCATGTATGTCCAACAAACACTCTGAAAGACAGTGTGTGTGTGTGTGTGTGTGTGTGTGTGTGTGTGTGTGTGTGTGTGTGTGTGTGTGTGTGTATATGGGCCGACACGTAGAATGCCAAATTTGTATGTACAGGTAAAGGACAGAAGACAGAAATTTGAGCAGCCAGCGGAATGTGTTCTTGTGTTTGTGTGTGGGTGTGTTTGTGTGTGTGTGTGTGTGTGTGTGTGTGTGTGTGTGTGTGTGTGAGTGCGTGCATGTAACAGTGTTGTACTAAACATTATTATAGATAAAAACTGACAAGCAGAATGAAACTAGAAATTGCACACAAACTTTAAATGTACCCTTTGGAGTTTTCGACCTCTGTAAGCACTATTGAACTGTTTTTTTAGTGGGTCCCTGTTTTGTTTTCTTCATGCAAAAGCATGTGCATGTGGGTGACACGACACACATACCTGCCAATGGTTCCACACAAATTTTCTGATCAACTCTATTGGTAACTTTCATAGATATGCAGCAATGCCCCAGCAAAAGCCAGGAAGAAGAGGACAACCAGTTGTTCATGATATAAATGATGTAGGATTTAAAATACTTAGTAGTATTAATACTAGTGTTTTATGAGGGTAGAAATGCATCTGGCATGCTGTTTATAGCATAAAGATACACATCATGTGTTTTGGTGAATGTAAAAATAACTAGTGTTTGTTCACAAAGAAAAGTCCACAGGGCATCTTTAAGGACAGAACATCCTCCAGGCTCCCCCTTCCACTGACCTTTCCCCTTTATCCCAGCTCCACTTACCTGGCACTATGGGCTTCAGGTAATGTGAATTCATATTGGACTTGTTTCACTGGAATAATTTCTTGGATTTATTTTCATGGATTTATTCTACAGTATTCAGTCCACTGGATTTATCCCAACAGATTGTTTATTGAACCCTGTCCTCCAACCTAATGTACTTTGGAAGTCTTATAATGGATTCATTATATAAGTGTCTGGACTTATTATAATACTGTTGCTGTATCAGTGCATCTGTTATTTTTTACAACACATTACACATTTTCTATCTATCTTGTAAATTTGCCTTTTCCCACCCATGGCTACTAATGCACACCTTGTTTTGCACGAATTGCTCAAATGTGGCTAGGATATTATACATGAACCATACTAACCAAAAAGCACAAAATAAAGAGAAAAAAAATCTCTCTCACACACACATACATAGACAAATGTTAACACCTGTCCCTAAGGCTTCAACAAACACACAAAGACTCACAGAGCACCTACTTTTTCCAGGAGGGGTAGCCATGCAGTGACAAGGTGAAGATTTTTCAGGCAAAGCCAGTCTCCATTTTGGGAACATTCTCTGAGTGTAGCTAAGGCCACATCAGCCTGTCCCTGACCCATAGAGATCTAGACAGACAGGGAGAGTAAGGGAGAGAGGGGGGGTAAGAAACTGATTTTTTTTTTTTTTTTTAATTAAATTTGATTCTATGTTGTAATTTCTTAGAAGTTAGGTATAGCAACTATGAAATACTTGCAAAGTGACATTCCCAATGTGATTTATCTCAGTAGGGCCCCAAAATAGGGCCAGTAACTCTTAACTAATCTGATTTTTATTTATATGTAACTGATATGACTTACAGTAACGTTGTGTGCAGTACCCATACGAGGGGAATGCAGTGTGTACGTTGTTAGTGTCCGATATATGGGTTTACTTGTATATGTAGTTTTTTTCATTTAGAATGGTAATTGTAAAAAAACAGATTGACTGCGAACTGCCTGAATAATCTTGGATAAATCACATATTAGCGATATGGTCGAATATGTTTGAGCTTTAAAACTATGAGCTGATTGTGGGTAGGTTTGCATACTTAACAAGGAAAAAAGATCTTAAAACAGAGACAAAAAAAACATATACTTTGGAAGTTGTAAATAACATCTATAAAACTTTGCACTTTGGTGATAATTTTTAGCAGGAGGTCTTGTCCCAGTTATTTAAAACTGAAGGAAATTCCTTTAGAAATATACCTCAAACTGTAATGAAGGAACAGGTCACCAAAAGCAATGGTGCGCACAGACTTTCAGAATGACTGTCTTGAAATTTATTAAAATTGATTAGCTCCACTGGCAGAACATTATCAAGAGCTATTCCTTGAACTTGTGTTTCAATACAACATTCAACAAGCAGTAGCACTCTAATATTTCCCCATTTAGGTGCACAATAGTCTATTCTGTAGATCTGATCTTGATATTGTGTTGAAAAAAAATCCCCTTGCACTTGCTAATCTGCTATGACTTCTCCCACTCTATCCTGTTATTCACTACCTCATGATAGTTGCCTCTGCCAATGGTTTCTGCTGCTAGTTCTGCAAGCTCCTGGGATGGGTCTGCCCCTGGAGAGATGATGATCAACACTGGCTCCCATTCTAATGTCTCAGTATAGAGACGCCGCAGGTTTAGAGGAGGAGGGGAGAGCTCTTTCATACCTGCAGAGAAGAGGATAAGGAGATAGGAAGAGAATGAAGGGTTTGAAAGGCAGATCTATAAAGGGTGTTTCAACATACCATTTAAATTTTATATGCTACTCAAAGTCTAAGTGACAGGATATACTGCACAGAGAGGGTACACCAGGAGGCAGGAGGAGGAGATGAAAGGCAAAAAAGAGGAGGAAACGTGAAGTAGAGGTAAATGCTATTAAGTAGCAGCAAAGCGGCAAGATATTGACACAGCTGAGGTACCCAAATCAAATGGGAGAAGATGACCGTGAGACAGAGGAAGGGCATGAACCGGGAGAGGTATACAGTGCCTAAAGGGGGAATTGATGGGGAAAGGAGGTTGGGGGAAAGAAAAAAAGGAGAAGAAGAAGGAGAGCAGAAGAGAGGCAATGATGGAGAGAGGAAGAGGCCCAAAGAGGAAGACACTGAGAGAGACAGAGTGAGGGAGATTAGGAGGATGATGTGCTGTGCATACTGAGTGCTAGGTATGCAGCAGTATTCGGCACACACATAGCAGAAGAATACCTTGTCAGCCCCCTAGTGTTGAAAAGCCAGGCTTTTTCTGTGTCTGTCTAAGTGTGTGTGTGAGTGTCTGCATGTGTGCGTTTCTCAACTGAGCATTAGGCTTTAATCCTGCTGTAATATATTGAATCGCATATCAGATATGAGTTAATAGTGACACACAAGCAGCAATACACTCACACACAATGTGAGAGGCTGTGTTAGAAATTCCACTGTGACGTTATTCATGCATGTATCAGCAGATATCTCTTTCAGACTCACACATGCACATGTACACGCACACAGGCACACACACACACACACACACACGCACACGCGCACACACATACACATAAAGACACATACAAACACACACACACACACACACACACACACACACACACACACACACACACACACACACACACACACACACACACACACTGCTGTCTTTTGTTGAAACAACTGCCCCAGCCTGACCATTCTTTTGGTGTCTGCTGCCAAATTCAATCTGCTGCACTGAAGTACAGACACATGCATGTACACAAGGTCTTGGTAGAGAACATCTCCGAGCGACCTTTTGCTGCATCACCATGGCAACACTAAGAAAAACAGTCATCTGACCACATGGCTTGTGATGTCGGACTACAAAAAAAGCATTTACAGAACTTGCGCGTGCACACATACATACACAACTACCTTTGACATGGGCAGGTAATCAGTATTCGTGCTGCAGACCGGCATCGTCTGTCTGTGAATAACAAAGTTCACCTTGTCTTTTATGACACAGTCAGTGCAAAAAGGACCCTAAAAAAAGACAGTGCCACATTCTCCCTATGGTTCAAGAACCCCTTGGGGGTATGGGGGAACAGGCATTCAGGTTTTGACAGGATACATTTGTATTTAAAAGCTGATTGATTGTTTCAACAAAAAAATGTTTCCTCTTGGCTGGACAAAAAAGTAAAAGAACAACAACTGAAAGAATGAGAGTGGGATGTTTAATTTTTTGCGTATGTGAAAGAGGGTATGAATTTTACAGAAGTAGAGTGAGCAAGTCAGTGAGCGTGCACTATGTGCGTGAGTGTGTGTGTGTGTTTCTGTTTGTGGTTATGTGTGTGTGGTTGTGTTCACCCAGGCACGTCTGTGTGTGTGAGCAGTGCCCAGGCCTGGACTGGGGGGATTGAGTGAGATTAGCGGTAAGAGGATTACAGACCATGCCTCATTAGCATACTGATTCACTGCCAAAAACACATACACATACACACACAATCTTCCTCTCTCCTGTTCTTTTTTTCTATCTTTATGTCTCTCTTGCTCTTTCACTCAGACACACACATACTCTCACCCACCTCATTCACTTGTACATACACTACACGGTCATCGGTGGGTTCACTTGGTGTTCAAGCAGTGTGAGGAATATCACTTTATGATGATATAATAAGAAAAACAAGAACAAAGGCAAAGAGGTGACATTTGTGCTTTTGAGGGAAGTAGCTCCAATGGAAAGACAGACACATTGCTTTAAAGAATAAAAAATATAACACAGATGAGATCTCTGACACCTGCAAACTCAGAAGCACATGTAATACACACAAACACACCTAGAGAAACACATTGTCGCATGCACAAAGGCTGGAGTGTCATCCTGTATGGTTACTGTATCAGTTTAGACAATTTTTCACAAGCCTCGTTGGCGCAGTAGGCAGCGCGTCAGTCTCATAATCTGAAGGTCGTGAGTTCAAGCCTCACACGGGGCACTGTTTTGTTTTTGTTTTTTTTTTGAAAAATAGAATTATTAGTAAACAAAAAGGGAAATTACAGCACACACAACATGGTGCTATAGAACACAACTTCAAAGGCAGGAAAATGGGCTAATGGACACTCTTAAATATACTGGAGTGTCATCCTCAATGTGCCAGCATTAATATTAGCACTCTAAAGCAGCTGCGCAACAGCTGACACTGAGTTTCAGTCAATAGAGCTTCTGCTATAAGTAGGAAATAAGGCAGTCAGAGTACTGTGGCTCACCAAAGTGCTTTCTCACTGTCTGTCTATATGTCCTCCCTTTCATCCCTTGTTGCAACCAATTCTTTTCCGCTGGGTCCCTTTTGAGAGTCCTACGTAAAACATTTGTGAAACTATTTGAGAGTTGAGAAAAATACTACACTAAAATTACATCATTTTCAAAACAATTTAAGAAAACAGGTTAAGCTATAGTTGCAATTGAATTATCTCCTCTTGTTTTCCAGGCCTCGTTGGCGTACTAGGCAACACAAAAACAATTGGGGGAGACATTTGGTACATGCTGTTAAAAGTAGAGTGCTAGTAGATTTGCATAAAAAGTAAAAACATAAATCCTTCCCTGATGCCAAAAACCAACAAATCTCACATTCTTTGGTCGGTTTGGTTTCTCAGAATTACTGTACTTCAAGGTGCAATTTTAGACTTTCAAATTCAAACTTCAGCACATACAGAACTGAGTCAATGCAATGTATGTGATTCTATGCTGCAAGTTACCAAACTGACTGCAATAATATTAATGAATTATGAAAATATTCCTGCAAATGTATGTACTATTTGTACTAAAAGATTTTTTCTTCCTTTCGTTTATATCCTTAGTCTTTTGCTTCCTCAAATCTGTGAGACCTCTCTTTTGTCATGGCTTTAGTGCTGGGTCATGTCACAAAGCATTTAAAGTTGATTATAGCCTTTGTGTGAGCTTTCTGGTGTGCACATACATTGTTGCCGCTTAGTTCAGAGATCAAATTGTGATTGTTTCTGTTTTATTCAATATTTCAAAGCCTTCCTATATCCTTGTTGGCACAGTAGGCAGCGCGTCAGTTTTATAATCTGAAGGTTGTGAGTTCGAGCCTCACATGGGGCAGGTGTTTTAAATCAGATGAAACAAAACATAATTGGGGAGACACACTGGTACATGTGGAGTGTTGAGTCTGCAATGTATGTGATCCTGTGCTGCAAGTTTCCAAGCTGACTGCAAAGGCATGAATGAATCATAAAAACATTCTTGCAACTTTGTGTACTGTTTCTTCCTCAGCCAAAAGACTTTTCCTTTCTTTTTCTTTTCCATTCTGAGTGGAATGGCTAACTCATGAAACGTAAGGTAGTATCTTCAAATACTTGTCATAGTCCAGTTATGTGATCATTTTTGTCAAAAGTAATGGCTGTGTCTTCAAATTTATGCCGAAGTGAGGGAGGAATGTATTCGTTGTATTTTGTAAATACAGTTACTCTGAGAACTAGTACTGAAGTAGTAACCATTGGGCAGAGGAATCAAAAATTACTTGGTTTAAAGCTGTACTAGGAACTTGAAACTAGGGTCGGATATTGTTACTTTCAATATTGGTGACATGTTCCAAATAGGCACAGCCTCGTTGGCGCAGTAGGCAGCGCGTCAGTCTCATAATCTGAAGGTCGTGAGTTCAAGCCTCACACGGGGCAGTTGTTTTATCAAAACAAATTACCTGATGACAATAAATCCTGATAGAGACATTCTGTACATCAAAAGTAAAGTATCAACTGTAGAGAGTAAGAATTGACAATGAGTCTGTTAAAGAATGTACATGGAAACACTACCACCACAACATAATTCATTTAGAACAATCTGCAATCTATTTGATCAAAAATGGTGTTTCTTATACAATGAGTATACAATGTACTCTGCAAAGCATTTTAAAGTTACAGAAAACACCAAATAACGGCTAAACTGAAAAGACAAGAGAAGCTTAACCATGTCTATTTCTGCTGAACACTGAAGGAGTACCAATAGGCTAAACCTGAGGACTGAGACCAGTTTATACATCACATGCACCAAATTAATTCCACAACAAGAGAGAGAGAGAGAGAGAGAGAGAGAGAGCGGCAGAGAGGTGTAGCAACAGTAACTAACAAGCAGGTGCCGGGAACTAGGGCCGGATATTATTTAACAGTGCTCGTTACTGGTGTCACCTTTACCACAACAACAATGAATAATAAAGACACAAACTACATTCTGTCAAAAGTAATGTACCAATTATGTGGGGTAAGAATGGAAAATTAGTCTGGCTATGGCTGAACTTGTATTTGGGAACATCTACACTCCACCACCACTCCATTCAGTAGCGTTTCTTTATTGGTTGTGCATCTTCGATTGACCTAGGACTGCTCTCATTCCAACATCTCTGCTGCTCATCTTTATTTGTTGTATGCTATTCAGTGTAAATCTCTGACACCATACCTTGCATTCATCCATGCACACATATTCACCACTGACTAAACTGACTACCACATGCATATTTTTTTTGTAGTTATGCGATAATATTGCTTATAGTGATATTTTTGACCACGATAGTAGTGGCATTAAATTGTAGATGTTCAAATTTTCATTATTTTGAGTACAGACTCCTTTAGGACTCCTTGATGTTGGGTTTAAAAACTGAGGTTGACAGTTCATTCTTGACCTTGGTAATGGACCTTTAGCTTGACCATGAATGGCCTCAATGAAGTACCTGAATCACAATACATTGATTTTTCAAGCCTGTTAGCGCAGTAGGCTGCACATCAGTCTCATTAGCCAAAGGTCGTGAGTTCAAGTCTCACACAGGGCATTTTTCTTACTATCCAGCAATCTGACACCATGACACACACCCATCCATACACACATTCGTCATTGACTACACTGACTGCCAAATGCACCATATTATTATTATTCCTTGTGAATCTGTGCGTGTGTGTGATCATGGCAAAATGTGGTCGTGTAGACACCTACTGTAGTGGAAACAACCACAGAGGTGGGTTTGAGTACTTTGGCAGGTGTTTATATGTCTGTCTGTAGACAAATTTTGTCATTGCGATAGCGTCACAACCGTGTAAGATAACGTTGAGATAAAAATGAAGGCTGAGTTCGAAGATGGGTGTGGTCAACCCATGAGTGCTTAGTACATAGTAATAACCAATGTAATACTCATGTAATAATGTAGCAATAACTACTGAGTACTCATGTAATAATGTAGTAATGGCTTCTGGGTCGGAACGTCAAAATGTTGACAAGCATTGCGGCTGGTGTGATCCCACAGCAAGACGGTCTCTAGTTTCTCTTTTTTTCAATATTTCCAATCCAGCCTATGGCCTCGCTGGTGCAGTAGGCAGCACCTCAGTCTCATAATCTGAAGGTCATGAGTTGAAGCCTCACACGGGGCAGCCTTTTAAGGCAAATCACAAAATACAGTCAAGAGGAGACATTCTGCTCATTATCCTTATTTTGAAAGTACTAAATCTGTACTGGAGTAGTAGTACTTAAGTACAGTGGCCAAGAGAGCTCAACGCACTGCAACTTAAGAAAACACATTAAATTGGACAAAAGACAAGCAAATTAAGAAAAGATCTTCATCAATGTGACAACAAATGATCTGCAAATACACACATCACAACCAAACAGACAAACGCACAGCAAAAACACATAAAATTAACCAAATAGTCAAAAGCACTGCGTTTGCAGTTGCAATCTGTTGAGCTCTCTTTGGTACTGAAGAACCAGAGATTTGGAATAGGAATTAAAAAGTAATTGGTTTGAAGCTGTTGGAACATGAAACTAGGGCTGCATGTTGTTTAACAATATTCAGTACTGCTGTGCAGTCAACTGAATGAGACGCATAGAGAGGTATGCCTGCGGAGAAAAAGCATGACCTCTCGCTCGCAGGCAGTACTGGTGACTCTCTTCTACAGAAAATAGCTAAGGTTTGTCCAAAAATACACTAGATTTGTCAATAAGTGCTTTTTTAAAATACACTCAACTGGCTGACCAATGGTGTACCTACTTCACTCTGTCAGTCACAGACATTCGTGTTTGTAAGGCTGCCTTCGTTGTTGCCGCCCAGCCAATTAGTTTGAAGCTGTAGTTAGAATATGAAACTAGGGCTGTATATTGTTTAACAATTTTCAGTACTGATGTCAACTTTTTGTGCACATGGATAAATACAGTGCAATTCCATTCTTTGTTATGTGAAACTTAATTGCATAGCCTCATTGGCACAGAAGGCAGCAAATCGCATTTTGTTGAGCAGAGACTGTATATTGTTGTTACTGAGTACAGAGATCAAATTGTGATTGTTTCTATTTTTTTCCAATATTTCAATGCCTTCATATAGCCTCGTGGAGGCAGTAGGCAGCGTATCAGTCACATAATCTGAAGGGCGTGAGTTTCAAGCCTCACACAAGGCAGGTGTTTTGAAATCAGATCACAACAAAACAATTGTCGGGAGACACACAATAAGTACTGGTACATGTAGAGTCCCTGATGATGAAAACCAAAGAATCTTACATTAGCCCCAGAATTATCATACTTCATGACTCTTTTATATATATTAAGACTACAGAGCAAACAAAACTGAGTATGCAACGTATGTGATTCTAAAATGGGGTTTCTCTCAAATCCACATATAAGTATACAAGTAAACTACTCTGCAAAGTATTTTTTTAAAAATAGTTAATTTACGAAAACATCAAATAAAGGGTAAAAATCACCATATTTTACCCTAACGTTTTTCACAGAAGTTCAGGCAGAAGAAGGTATTGACATTTCAGTCGGATACAAATAAAATCACGAAGATCGCGGAAACTAAAAAGCCATGCAGTTTAGAATACTTTCGGGATATACAATCATGGCACACAGCATAAAGGTAACAGTGGAATCATGAAGCCATAAACTGTTGATGCGCAGAGAAGTGATCTTGGATTTTGAGGTCAAGGTTGGTGAGGTCCTTTCGAATTTCCAAGTCAGAAATCCGACTTCAAGTGGCGTTCGAGTTGAAATTTCTGACTGGGTAGTCAAAATATTTGACTATGTGATGTATAAGCTGGTCTCTCACCCAGAGACCAGCTTATACATCACATGCACCAAATCAATTCAACAACGAGAGAGAGAAAGAGAGAGAGAGAGAGAGAGAGAGAGAGAGAGAGAGAAGGAAAACAAAAAACAAAAAATGGTAAGATATTTACCTGTTTTATTGATTTCAAAAAAGCTTTTGACTCAATTTGGCATGAAGGAATCTATTACAGACTTCTACAATGTGGTACAGGGGGCAAAATATAGAGTCTGATTAAATCAGTGTTTTTGGAAAACAAGTGCGCTGGTAAAATTTCAGACAAACAAACTAATTTCTTCCCCCAGAGAAGAGGTATTTGTCAGGGTTTGCATTTTAAGTGCGACATTTTCTAATGTCATAAATTAACTTGTTGTTCAGTTGGACCGTTGTGCTGCTCCTGGCTTCTCCCCCCTAAACAGAGAGGTTATGTCTCTGTTTTATGCCGATGACTTTGTTCTACTATCTCCTACTAAAACAAGGACCACAGCAACAGCTGGACACAGTAGAAAAATACTGCCAGAACTGGGCCCTGGCAGTAAATATGAAGAAAACTAAAAAAAATGCCCTAGAAACGCCCCATTTGCCAGGAAAACAAATACCAGTTCACCATAAATAATCAAGGCATTGAACACAGTATGAGCTAGACACGCATACACACACACACACGTATACATACATATAATATACGGTGTATATTATGGTGCATATATATGTGTATCGATCTGGTTTTGTTTTATTGTTCTTTTCTTTTTTCTGCAAAATTGTATTTTCATGCTTTGGCAACATTGTTTTTGAAACTTTCATGCCAATAAAGCACCTTTGAACTTGAATATGAGAGACAGGGAGAAGGAGGGAGACAGAGAGAGAGACAGAAAGGGACGTAGCATCAATAACTAGGGCTGGATATTATTTAACAATGCTTGTTACTGGTGTCCCCTGTATCAAAACAACAATATAGAATAGTGGGGACACATACCACAGCATGTGGTATGTGTCCCCAAGTAATGGATCATTTCTTTGGTCTTGGCTTAAGTGTTGAGTCATGACGAAACACATTTAATGTGGATTAAAGAGTTTGTGTGAGCATTTTGGTGTGCAGATACACTGTTGTTAACGAGTATAGGGACTAAATTGTTATTCAGTCACTAAGCAGTCCGTCAGTCTCATAATCTGAAGGTCGTGAGTTTCAAGCCTCACACGGGGCAAGTATGAAATGACAAGAGACAGCAATGTGGCCCAGTAAGACTAAATTTTAACCAGCAGTAACTTCCAAGCCATTTCCAAGCTTCTGCTCTGCACTGCTAAAATCCAGATTTTGTAACCGTGACATCGTCTGACAAAATCACAATAAACATAAGTTAAAGACAACAGCTGTGCTGTGCAGCTGTATTTACTTGTAAAATGATCACTAGAGACAAAGTTAGAAGCACATTCACATCTTTGTCAGCTACTGTGCGGGAAAATGATTGAGACAAATACAGAGCAGGGCTGTTAACAAATATTCTAAATTCGATTATATAATCAAATCACATTCAATTGTGAAAGTTCATATTCGATTTTGAGAAAAAAAGGGAACACTACTGCAGCTTTCTGCCTTGTGAGTTCTTGCGTTGGCCTGTGTCACTGCACTGAATGCACTGCATGACAGACAAGAGTCAAAAATGTCACTTTCGCTGATTGAAAATGAAATGTACTTCGAGCTGAAACAACAACAATCATGTGGTAATGACGGCAAAGAGTTAACAACCAAACTCGGCCGCAGAGAGAGTGATTTGCACTCTGAGCATTCTAAAAAGCCCTGGAAATACTTCGGATTTTGTTCAGTAGACGGCAAAATTGTGGAATCTCAAGATAAAGTTGCATGCAAGCTATGTAAGCTACAGTTAAGCCTACCATTCAAGCACTAGAAACCTCAAAATATGCACCCAAGTAGTTGTGTCTTTTATTGTACTGGTTTGCCCTCTTATGGACATAATGCGCAAAAATATATATTTGAATGGTTCGAACCTTTGCAGGGTTTTTATAGAAGGACTGATCGAATTTTTTTTTTGGCCAAATTTGACTGCACAAATACTGCCAAATCTGTTCTACAGAGAGTAGCTAAGGTCCAAAAAGTTACTAGATTTGTCACTAGTTTCGCTAGTCGCTAAAGGGGTGTAAAAAGTCAGTAAATCTAGCGACAATGGTGCTAAGTTGGCAATGCTGCCTGTAAACGCCGCTGATGACGTAAAAGTCAATGTTCGCGCCAATTCATTTTGAAATAGCAATGGCCAATGGGGAAACTCCCAACACTCCGGCTGACTATTATTTAACAGCGCTCGTTACTGGGGTCACCTGTATCACAACAACAATATAGAATAGTGTGAACATAAACTACATACTGTCAAAAGTAATGCATCACTTTAGTGCTGGGTCGTGACACGCAGCACTTAAGGTAGATTAAATACTTTGTATGAGCATTTTGGTGTGCAGATACACTGCTGTAAACGCGTATTGAAACTGAATTGTTATTCTTTGACTTCCATAATTACATAATTACAAACACTTTCATAGGCTTGTTGGTTTAGTAGGCAGTGGATCGTTCTCATAATCTGTAGGTTGTGAGTTCGAGCCTCACGTTGGGCAGGTGTTTTATTGGCATTAATCAATCACCATATAGCAAAAAACCATGGGGGAATAAATGCTACATACTATCAAAAATAAAACCCTAGTTGTTTGGGAGGAAACTGAGAATTCTAGATATTTTTGGCCACAATAGCTGTGACATGAAAATTTGAGAGAACGGTTGGTTTGGAAACTGATCAGTGGACAATGCTGTAACCCTAACAGCTTTGAAACACTGCTAGTAATAGCAGTAATAATATATTACAAAGCAAATAAACTTGATTTGTCTACATCATGCAGGCAAAAACAGACTGAATAGTTATTTTATAAAACGATCTGAACTATGGTTCCACTTAATCAAACACGGACTTCATCAGCACATGCAGCAGCTGAATCATCATGGAGCTATATATGTTCAAAACTTCCATTATTATTTGGAGCAGTTTTCGGGCTCTGCACCTATGTGGCCTTTAAAATTGAGTCTCACAGTTAATTCATGACATGACAATGGTCCGACAATTGTTGATCCAACATGGACGAAAAGTTTTAAAAATTTATGAAAGTTTAAAATTCTTCAGTTCCATGTCAACTGAGTCTTTTGAATCTTTTGAGAGATAAAAACTGTGTTATACGATCAAAAGCTGAGTTAAGATAATTTTTCCATTGTTGTGTCCAAGGCCTTGTTCAGACTGCCAGCTCAAATCTGACTTTGGGCATATCGAGATTGCATCCGGATTGATTTTAGAAAGTCTGGACAGCAAAGTAAACACATAAAAGGTGATTTTTGGAAATTGGATCCAAAACACATTTGGTGGTTTGGATCCAATTTGTGTTTTTTGCATCTTTTGCAATGCGACACACAACGACAACATCAACTCCAAATTAACATAGTGAGCAGAATTCATGCTGCTGCTAGCTGAGCGCTATCAGAGTTTATAGTTTTTTGGAGCTATGGAAGACAATCTCATCACTATCAAATCACAGTGCAGACAGTCTGTCCTAAATATCTGATTTGAGAAACAAATCGAATTTGCCTGCAGTCTTAACAAAGCCCAGGATCAAGGATTGAACTGTCAAGTTGATTGGTAATTTTTCCACCTGTTAATATGTGGGGAGAACTCTCATTGCCTCATGGACACAGTAGGCAGATATTTCAAAGAATCTAGTTACTGCACAGTTGCAACCGTGACAACTGCCCTGAACCATAATGCATCAATTTTGAAGCCTCGTTGGCGCAGTAGGCAATGTGTCAGTCTCAAAATCTGAAGGTTGTGAGTTCGAGCCTCACACAGGGCATATGCTTTATTAAAATAAATCACCTGACTACAACAATACAAAATGACAAACAGACACCATGACAGTACCAATAGGCTACAAATGAGGACTGATACCTGCATCACTAATACCGAAATTGATTCAACAACCCCATTAATGATGCAAGAAACTCTTCTTATACCATCCTTGAGGGAGAGAAAAACAGGTGTAGCAACAGTAACAAAGGGCGAGTGGCTTAGAGAACAGTCAGTTTAAAAACTTGACCATACTTCTGATCAATGGACAAGACTGCTATAACCTCTCTGAGACAGTTCTGGAAACAATGTATCTATATATTTCCAAGCAAATAAACTACATTTGTCTACAATACTTTTGCAGTCAAATTCAATGTTAAAGTGGTTATGAAACAGTCATAAATTTAACATGTTTTATTAAATGGATTTCCAGTCTAATCAACAATCATATAACATTATATAAGATATAAAAGAAAAAAGAAGCCCTGTTATATCTTTCAAAGGAATGGCATTGCCATCTTGCAGCGCTATAACCTGTGATATCATGGGGTTGGTTGGCTTGGCTGATTTCAACGGATACAACGATAGAGACGTTGAAAGACAGAGACATGAAAAGATGGAGCCACAGGACATCGATGACAAAAGGGAGACCACTGTTGCATTGCTCCTGGATGTAAAAATGAGTTTTACAGGGTTAAAGCCAACGACAAAACAGTCAATTTTCATAAACTGCCGCTGAAATGGCGAACAGTACTGCTGCGCTGGCTAGCGGAACTGAGGAGAAAGAGTCCTCCGATGGGCACTGACTCCAGAGTTTGCAGTGAACATTTCTTGGTGGAAGATTACATTGAGGAGAAGACCTTTGAGTTGGGCAAGCTAGTTGTTTGGTGGACCAACAGACTAAAGCCTGAAGTTGCTCCATCTGTCTTTCACTTGCACTGCCTATAACGTGTGCAAACGTGGGCATCAGTCCACTGCAGGGAAAGGGTGCTAAAACACAGCAGCCAGGAAGGGAACATTTTTAGCTCCCTCTCACTGAACACATCTTTCACTCCAAATAGCAGCACTTATGAACATCTGTTGCCCCTCTCCCTTCCCGACACCCAGTCAGACACACAGTCAGACACAAAGTCAGACACAAAGTCAGACCCCACTACTCTAGTCTAAAGATTCCATAGCATCTGCTGCACAGGCGTTATCTGATGGGAGCTTGGATACACAATATAGTAGCCAAAATGACTGTCAGAAATTTAAAATGAACCACTACCATTATAAACACCCGGGCCTGAAAGTTTTCACCTAAAACTCATGTCATTCCTCAACATACATTCGATTCATCAGCCAGAGAAGGTCACAGCTGATGCAAAACTCCAAAGAAGTATCTCTTACCGCGACCTCACATTTTCCAAATCCAGACTCCAACTGTTTTATAATCCCCAGACATTATTTGTTTCGTTATCCGCAATTCCGTTATTATCCTTACCATCCCATTATATTGTTTCTTCACTTTGCAATCCGTGCAATAAAGTTTTTTAACTAGCTTTTCCTTTACATGGCCAGACTGCCGAAAAGCTGTCACATGTCTAGTGACAAATTTAAAAAATATATATATCTTAGCCATTAGGAACCAATGTAAGGCAAAGTAATATACTTTTGGAAAAATCTTAATTTTTCAACCCAAAGTGCTGACCATCTGATCATCCATCCAGGAAACCACTGGAGGCCTGACTTATTTTTGTTGTTGTTTTTTTTTTCTTTTTAAAAACCACCCCAGAATTGGCTCACAACAAAATAAGTATTTTTGATTGGCCGATGTCAGCTCTACCTGCTCACTATTGCACTGGTTTTATTCATGATCAACATGTCCTTAACACTAATAAATCAACAATATGAATCAATAGTAACAGCAGTAGGCCAAATAATATATGTATGCATATCGCAATATTTCAGTATTTGAGTATAGTTTAGCTTTTGCCTTTTACTGAACATATATTTTAGATACTATGCAAATACCACTGGAGCCCTCGCTTGGCCCTGGGCTACAATAATGTACAACAGCCACTTCATGACAGATACTATCAGTTGATAATCAGTCTATCAAAACTAGTACTAGTAAGTATTACCTATTAAAGTACCTAGTAAAAACAGAGGAATTACATTAAAGACTAGAATAGAAATCACACATTAATAGAAAGATACTATATAGATAGAGTATTTTATTTATCCCAAAAAGAAATTAGTGTTACGGTTCAGAAATGCCTCACTGTCTTCAATGGTCAACGGGTTTAACCTATCAAGAAAACATGTGAAGTCTATTTATGCTGAACACTGAAGGAGTAGCCATAGGCTACATCTGAGGACTGAGACCAGTTTATACATCACATACCCCAAATCAATTCCACAGCGAGAGAGAGAAAGAGAGAGAGAGGCAGAGAGGCAGAGAGGCAGAGAGGCGTAGCATCAATAAATAACTAGGGAGGGTCTGGACAGTAGGGCTGGATATTATTTAACATTGCTCGTTACTGGTGTCACCTGTATCACAACAACAATATAGAATAGTGGAGACACAAAGTGCATATTGTCAAGTAATGTACAAATTATGTGGTCATGGCTTTAGTGCTCGGTCATGACACACAGCACTTAAGCTGAATTAAAAACTTTGTGTGAGCATTTTATTGTGTGCAGACACAGTGATGTTAACAAGTACAGAGGTTGACTTGTTATTCTTTGAGTTTTTCCATAATTGCACACACTTTTAAAGCCTCGTTGGCGCAGTAGGTAGCGCGTCAATCTCATAATCTGAAGATCGTTAGTTCGAGCCTCACATGGGGAAGATGTTTTATTAAAATGATTCACAGTTGCACAGATAAACGCTACAGTGCAAACTGTCATAAGTTAACTGTGAGCAGCTTGGCATAGAAATTGAAAATCTGATTGTTCATGCCTAATCCTGGATTTAAAATCCCACCATTATGGCAAATAAAGGGATACAGAAGAGAGAGAGAGAAAGGCAAAATGGGCCCAAAATAATTTTGGCATGGCTCAATGGATTTCAGTGTCAGTCTGCCAGTCGGTCAGTTCACTACCTTGGTCCAGACTGAAATATCAGAGTATATTGGATGAAGTACAGTGACAGTCAGGGTTCGAAGACTATGTATCAAAATGACATGACCCTGACCTGTCTTCTAGCACCATCATGAGGTTCACATTAGTGGGATTGAGTGAAATGTATCAACAACTATTGGATGGATTGCTATGAAAAATGGTCAGGTTAAACTGAAATAATTGTGATGATCCCTGACTTTCCATGTAGCGCCATCAAAATCAAAATTTTGATTTGACATTTAGGTGATTGGTGGACACACGGGCTTTGAAGCTGTAAGAGCTGCAAGCTGAATATTCAAACAAAACTAATTTGGTTGTAGTCTCATAAATTGAGCATACAAAACTGCTCAGTATAACTCGACCACTATTACCTGATGACATCACGGGTTCAAACTGGTTGACTCTACTGTCAAAAACCATTGGAACAGCACATTGTAAATTCTCTCTTTGGGTTTGTTTTCTCATTAAAATAGGCCTTGAGTTATTGTTTATTCATTAATGAATATTTATATGACAAAGATGCTGACCGAAGTACATAGATGTCCCCGAGGTTAACACATCCAGTAAAGCTTTTTAAAATGCATGTGTGTTTTTGGTATACTGTATAACTGAAAAGACAAGTACAGGAGCAGAGAGGAACAGAAAGAAAGAGAGTGCTGTTGTATTCAAAGTACAAAACTGAACCAACTAAAACTGAAACCTCAGTTTTATTTTGTAATTTTTTTCTAAGTCTTATCAAAGTAGCAATTTTTCAAGAATTTTGCTTTTTTTTTTTAACATGCATGTTTAAGTTTTTGGAAAAGTAGTTTTGGCATTAGTGATTAACTGGACCGTGAGCAGCTCACGGCTAAAACAACACCATCACTCACACAAAAAAAAATGATGGACATATATTGATGGGCAGATAAATGTAAATGCTCTTACTCACATAAACAAAACAATCCTACACAGAAAACATTGGCCTAACACTGCACACACAACTGAATATTAGCTGTATACAAATGCATGAACACCTGCTATTAGTTTCACCTGACAACAATTAGCTGCATCCCAGATAGTGCAGTCAGATGCCAACACACTATTAGAGTTATCTGGACTGAATGAATGGGCTCACTAAGCACAATAAACTAACCACCCTCAGCAACATCATAACTGTATATGTGGCTGTCTGTGTGTGTGTGTGTGTGTGTG
Source organism: Xiphias gladius (assembly GCF_016859285.1). Classification (NCBI taxonomy): domain Eukaryota; kingdom Metazoa; phylum Chordata; class Actinopteri; order Istiophoriformes; family Xiphiidae; genus Xiphias; species Xiphias gladius. The sequence goes on along the minus strand of NC_053406.1, from coordinate 12,542,497 downwards.
TGTGTGTGTGTGTGTGTGTGTGTTTGTGTGTGTGTGTTTGTGTGTGTGTGTGTGTGTGTGTGTGTGTGTGGGTGTGTGTGTGTGTGTGTGTGTGTGTGTGTGTGTGTGAGCGAGAGAGAGAAAGCGAGAGAGCAAGTGCATGCTTCTATGTGTATTTATGTAAGTGTGGGACAGAGAGACAATGAGAAGGGAAAAAAGTGTTTGTGGTTATGGCATGTACTCAGAGACAGTGGCATTCTCAGAGTGATTAAAGACACATAAAGAGGACTATCGTGAAAAAAAAAAACACATACACACACTTGATGAGAAGTGGACAAGTATGGTTAAGAAGTCAAGTATAGAAGTCCTTTGTCAGAATATTTTTCTTGAGTGCAGTGTGAAGGCAGAAGGCCCTTGTGAAAAAACAAAGCATCTTTCTACACAGCCAAATGAGTAGAAAAGGTAAAGTAGTTTACCAAAAGGGATGTAGGAGAATCTTTTCATCCATGATGTTTACAGCTAATTATTATAAGCAATCACACTCAAATTCAGAAGGCGAAGTTTCACTGAACCATAATCAGAACAAACACAAATAATATTGCTTACATTTAACAACTAATCATACCAAAATTGAGTTAAACAACGTTACCATTTCCCAGTGTCCACGGTTAAGTGATTGTCACATTAACACCGTTGTGCAGCCTATTCCGTATACTGCCATCATTTCACATTAATTACTCAGGTAGGGTGTGTAATCAAACAGATATACAGGTGTACTAAATTACTGACGTCTGTTGGGAATACTGGCAATCCTTGTGAAAAAATTGCACCTTCGTGAGGTTGGCACCCCATGTGATCAGGATATGAATAAAACAATTTCAATTTGTTTGTGCACATTTGTGCACACAAAACAAAAATTTGTTCTCTAATCATTTTTGAGAACTCAAATATTAAAATTTTAAGCATAGGTCTTTTATGTCAGCACCCCATTAACGCCCAAATGACTACAAAGTGGTCTCTTTATATCTCAAGTTATCACAGTTTATCTGACATGTAATACTCATAATTTGAGAATTAATGAAGCAAAAAATGTGGTTTTGAGTGCACAAACATGCAAAAACAATATGCAAACAAATGTGTCACCACTTTGGAGTCATTTGGATGTTAACGGGGTGCTAAGGCCTATGCTTAAAAATGCAATGTTCAATTTCTCAAAAACGGTGTATAAACAAATTTTTCTTTTGCCTGCACAAACAATGCATAAACAAATCAAAAAATATGCTGATAATATGGGGTGCCAGTTTTGTCCTGTACATTTATCTTGTTAGTCAAATTATATTCAAATTTTCAGATGAGTCTGAAAAGACGGGCCAATTAAGTTTATATTATCTATTTCTTATCATGTTCAATAAAAGTAGTGTAAGTAGTTTTATGTGCTGAGGCATTTTATTCTTTGACATTTATTACAATGGCTACCCGGGCCTCCAGAGACCCTCAAGTGTGAAGAGCTCCCGGTAAATTAACCTATGACAAGGCAAACATGAATAACCGTATCTATAATTATTCTAAGATCATTTTACTCTATTCTTCCACAGACGCACCTAAATACAGGTCCAGTATCACACGCTCGCGGATGCGCACGCAACGGCATTGCAACTGAAAAAAATCCTAGGGGAAAAAGCGAAGTCAATCTATTTCTTGTTTTATTTACCTTCAACATCTGCAATACACTTTAAAGGTGTGCTTAAGAAATGATATATGTATATTCATTAACATGATACTCATTTTTAGCGTCTAGGTCTAACTGAAGAAAGTGCAAATAAGGAAAGAAGGGAAACCTTATAAAATATCAATAAAGTTGAGACTAATTTCCAGAGTGGGTAGGTACACAGTGGGCATCATGATTATGTTGTGAATGTGATTTATTTTTTGTTGTTTTTTTATTTGTATTCTTGTCCACAATAGTAGGACAGTTCTGAACTTAACACAAGCCCACTTAGGCAACATTGATAAATAATAAAAAAATGAAAAGGCCTAATATGAACCACTTACCCAGGGCTTGGGAGGCAAATGCTGCCATGGCACTCTGAAGTCGGTCTGGTCTGACTGCCTGAATCAATAAGAGCTGAGGAGAGGAGAGAACAACGAGAGAAGGATAAGCTGAGGAAGAAAGTTACAACAGGTACTCATTAAAACTTGCTAGACAGAAGGTCAGTCCTTCTCATATCAAACAAAAATGTTACATATCCAAAAAGTCAGCTTTTAAGAAAAAAAAAGCCTAACTTGGCTGTGAGATGTAATTTATTTGAGAACACAATACAAAAAGTAAATGAGTGAGTCAGTTGGTTTGACAGTCAAGTGTACATACTTCACTTTAGTGATAAGTGGCTTATGAATTGTTAACGCTTTAAGTCTTTATACAATCTCTACCCACAAGCGGTGTGCTCATAGACACAACCAGACAGTATTCTTTTCTATTGTTATCATGCTGTCTTCTCCTTAATAGTGAGAAAAAAATAACAACAGATTTAATGGGCTTTCTTACGGCCATCAAAGTAATAACTACAGAGTATTTAAAGAGCAGACACCTCTGCCAGGGCTGCTCTATCCTCTAAATTCATTATTAAAAAACTAGAAAAGAATTAGAAGGTTTTAATATGCATCTATATTTGGACCTACATCGGAGGAAATTAGTGATTGACAATAATGCTAATTTTTGGAGCATACCTAAATCCTGTAATCCGGTAAAAATGGATTTTTGTACAAGGATGAAGTCATGGCAACTGAGTTATGGTAATTTGAATTGATCATAGTATAGCACCATCAATAGCCAAAATACCATTAAATTTGGTTGCAATACACAATGTGTTTTAGAGTTATACAAGTTTATGTCACATAAGCTACATATTTGGCCAAATATCGAAAATGGTGTGGTATATCTAAAAAAAAAAGTTTTGGGGCTCTTCTAAATACTAAAAAAATAGATGAAATTTGTAGGTGGAGGTGTCAATTAAAAACTGTTAAAAAAATGAAAAATAGTATGTATAATAAGTATAATATGTTTAAGCAGAAATGGCTACGGTCTATACTTAAATTTTCATCCTGAACCAACAAATCTAGGAGGAAAGAGAATTTTGTTTCAATGCTTCACAAATAAGAAGGGTGAGCAAGAATGTAATGGGCTTTATAAATGGCCACATGGTGGCACTAACTACACTAAAGCCTAATCAGTTTTTTCCTGACCCATGGACTAAATTTACAAAAAAATGTATTCAAATCTGCTAACTAACAGAGAAACAATCAAACATTCTTAGCTGAAAACAGAACATTCTCTGAAGAGGCACCAAAAGTGTGTGTAGACTTCTGATATGGTCTGTAAATAATGATAATTTGTTCAATTTGGCTAATGAAATAAATGGTTCTGAGTGGAATCTGACCTGCTGGAAAGGAGTAATCTTTTTGGCAATGGAGGATGGGATTTCCTGTTCACATTGTGAGCTCTGCGAAAAAGAGTGCCAAAGGTCTGAGTCACTCAAACACAGGGACTGGTAGAGGGCTGGGAATGCAGCCTGTGAAAGAAGGATGGCAAAAGTTTTAGCAGGTGAATCACAGATCATAAAATAAAGTTAGATGAATACATTTAATCTTCAGTATAGTACGGAGTACATTACTGGCATTCCATTTAAATCGCATTAAACTTTAATTTTGATGTCTACTGGTTGGAAAACAAGACTACGTCAAGACCTAGTATATGGCTGGACCGTATATGGTCAATGTGCGAAATTGAGGATGTAGTTGAAAACTGTTGTGGAGCCACTGTATAAACAACTACTTTTAATGGAAAGTAGGTAAAGACAAAATCTCCAAACACATAAATCATAGACAACGGCTGTGCTGTAATTTCAGCTATATTTAATTGTAACATGATCACTAAGACAGTTAGAAGCTCATTCACATCAATGCCAGCTGCTGTGCAGTCAATTGAAGCAGATGCATAGAGAGGTGTGCCTGCAGAGGGAAAGCCCGACCTTGCACTTGCAGGGGAATACGGGCGACTCTCTTCTACAGAAAGTAGCTAAGGTTTGTTCAGAAAGTCGCTAGATTTGTCGCTAGGTGCTTTTTAGAAAAAAGTCACTAAAGGGGTCTGAAAAGTGAGTAAATCTAACAACAAAGGCGCATTTTACAAATGTCAAAATAATTTTTTACATTATTAAACATTATTTTGTAATTGCTGCACCTTTGTCACACATTGCATATGAGGCTAATTTATATTGAATGTGCATGTTTGTGTATGTAAGTGTGTATTTTTGGTGTTTACTTTAAAAATGGCCACTGCGCCATGCCTCTCCAGATCAATCCAAGAGGGGAAATCCTTCTGAGAGAGAAGAGATATAAGTTAAAGACAGAAGTAGACATGTTTTTACTCATTTTCAGAAAAAAAGCTGCACTCTTACCTCTTTCTTAAACATTTCTCCCACAATGGATCCAGTGAAGACATCCCATTCCTACAGTAAAAAGTAGTGTTAAGGTTGACATTAGGCAGGTCAAACTTAACATTTCTATATTTAATTTGTCACTGAAATCAGCATTAATGATATCCTAAAAATGCAGATACAAAAATACTCACACTCTCCTGGAAGAGTTCAGGGTACATGCCTTTCACAAAGTGCATTGCAAACATCAACTGGTAAGCCTGAGACAGAAGGAGACAGAGAGAGACTCATAGGATGGTGTATGGTATATATGAGAACATGCTATTTTGTCCTGCTCAAATCCCCACTACAAACAAAGACAGTCATGGTAGAGCACAAAACTTAGGCATCTCATCCACACTGAGGGCAAACGTGCTCATATTCCCACTGCCTGATAAGCGGCTATGCATGCCTAACTAAAGGGCTAGTAAAGGGTTTTTACAGCCTGACAAAAAAGCTCCAAACATTTCAAGAACTATCCTGGTTGTTGTGTTATCCCTACACAGTCTCTCTCTTTATGTTTGTCTCTCTTTTTTTCTCATCTAGTGGTGAAGTTTGAGAGAAATAACAGAAAAAAAACAACAGTCAAGTTGCTTATCCCACTCTCACCTATGAAAAGAAACAGATTTACATTCAGCAAGAAACTCCGGTGGATACATTAAATATGACAGGAAGAACACATATAGAAAGCAGTGAAAAAGAATGCAGAAAGACAATATACACAAATTTAAATACACATGCACACACACAGCAATGCAAACACATGCACACACATACAAGAACACCAGATGGATGATGGAGGAAAGCCTTGTTCGATGAATTTTTTTTTTCCTCAAAAGCTTATACCCTACTCTAAATCCATAGCTTTGTTCTTAATAAAAACTCAAACTAGAAGAAATTTTAAACAATCAAATATATGCCGAAAATTATTTTAAAGACAAATAGAGAGATAGACAGAAAGACACATACATATATGAGATATTTGGGACAAAAGAAACCTGATTGCTGAACATCTGCATGTAAACTTAGGGTTTATAATAACCTCGTTACTGCAGTACATTTAACCTGGTTCTCCATTTCCTGCCACAAGCTAGTTTGTTTGTCTATAATACTTTTAGTCTATAAGATTTTTTGAGACAGCTAAAAATGAGAAACACTCAATGTACTTTTCCTTATATACCTGACTTAAACAAAATTCTGTTAAAAGCATTATATCAATGTCTTATTTCTCTCTACAATTACAGTATGCCTTATTACTGATTCTTTGACATTCCCTGAAACAAATAATAATACCACAATACTTAATCATCAAACTTAATAAAAGCCACTAATAACATTCACATTGAAATACATCCACACTGCATCTGTGTTTTTCATGCATTTTTAATGTAAATGTCATTTTATGCACTTAACAACTGGCTGGCAAGGACAACCAAATTATAAGTACAATGCAGTTCAGTAATACTTCTCAATGTTGTGTTTTGTAAAGTGGCAATAAGTCAAATGACATTGTTAATCTAATCAGTCTGGCTATTCACAGTAGCTGCTATCACTGCTATCAGATTCAGGCACTGTTGCTGAAAAATCATTTGATAAACCGGGAGGACTACTGAGTCTATTCTTATTAACATTTTCGTGTCCTTCAAAAACCTTCCTAACACATCTCTGGCTGTCACCTAATATTACACCCTGTACTTTTACCAACAGTTGTAGAACCAGCTTGAGCTGCAGTGAGGCTAACCCTCAGGTTACATCTGGACTAGAGCTCTACACTATCATGCTGACTGTGTCCATGGTTCATCTCTTGATCTGATATCTGAATGGTTTACACCAAGCTGCCAAGCTCAACTCCATCTACTTAAGTGAAAATCAGTTTAACAATATCCCATTTTTTATGTGTGGTAGTGTGTGTGTAAATGTCTGTGTTTTTTTTAAATATATGTGCATATACAGTATGCGTCAGCGAGAAATTAAGCAATTACTACACCTCAAACTACTGCATTCAACCAAAAGATGCATCTAAAATCTCACATACACAGTTAACGTCATGAATGCTGTACCTGCCGCCCCAAACATAAAGGCAAAACATAACAAGTGTCTCTACTGTACATAGACATCGATATACAGCAAACACACACAAGTACACAATCTTTTAATAGCCCAATCTTTGAGGGTTTACTGCTTTACTTCTCTAAAAAATATAATGTCCTCAGCGAACATCTCTCCAATGTACACCTGTGCGCCAAAAAGAAAAACTTTAATGTTGTTATCGCTGTATGTTCTCTTTGCCAAAAAATGGGAAGATTCGCTAAGGTGCCTGTTCAGTAAAAACACTCGTAATTAATCACATATTTTTCATTGAATTAAGCTACCCTGACAATTAAGAGAATCCTATTAAGCTTAATATTGCTGTTATTAATATGAATAAGGTATTAATATTACATGGACAAATCCAGGCATTATAGGTAAGCCTGGACCCCATTTAATTTTAATTTCAGAGGAAAACAGTCTCATTCAGTACATGTATTTTTTGAAAATGAAAGCTGTTCAAAATATAAAACATTTCATTATAGGTCAAATAACATAAGCTTAACAAATTTACATATGCCCTCCAGATAAAACTAAAAATTAGAAACTTTTTTTTGTTCGTGACAAGTTCAACAATATATTTGGTAGAGTAACCCTGATTATTTTTTCCAGTTTAGATTTATCTAGCCTTGCTCAATCAATACCTTATTAAGCTGAATCAGTTGTGTTTGTGGTGGAATTTAACACAAATACAGAATATTGTGCCTACAACTGCCCTATCAAAAATACAGCTATTCCAAAAGTACAGGGTGGAGTGTTAATATTTTCCAAAGAAGTATATCATGATTTTTTCTAATCTTGATTCCCCCTTTCCTCTCTAATTATCCATTTCTTTTTTCTCTCATCACTCTGTCCTCATTTCTTGTCTTCTGTCTCTCATTATCCACCTTTATCTTCACACTGGATGCTGCCTGAATCTTCCATTACCATGCAGGCAGCACACACGAACACTCTCACACACACACACACACACACACACACACACACACACACACACACACACACACACACACACACAAAAAAGAGAGATTACAATCTACCACTTACTGCCTTATCGATGTAATGATTGCTGTGTCAATATTTGACACTTAACTAGTGCTTTAATGACAGAGATTTGATTGTATAAGTGTGTAACTATGTGTTTATTCAATTGTCTATTTGGTCTAAATGATCAATAAGAATACTACTATGCTACTACTTTACATTATAAAATTGCAAACAACTCAGTGGATCTATAGGAGCTGAGAACAACCAACCTTGTTATTATATACCTAACTGACCACTTTTAGCCTGTCAACTTTAACTTTTAATTATGATTGACTAGAAGACCAGATATAGCAAATTCTTATAGTAGTGAGGGAGAAAGGATTGGGGGAGTAAAGCAGGAGTATACATGTGAAAAAATCAAGATGCCATGAAAATGCTTACATTTATTGTTGAATAAATTTTAACATTTGTTGGAGGTACTTGTTGTAATTTCAGTTGTTAAGTCCATATTTCATTTTTTAGGAAACTATGCTGAATTGATTGATGAGCATAAAAAATGAATAAACGAATAAAAATCCATTGGTGTTTATAAGTATGAAGTCTACCTTAGTCTGAAGAACCAACTTTTTTTTAACCAGTTATCTAGATATCAGACAAGTTAGCTGAGGACAATGATCTGCTTATTTACTTTATTTACTTATTTATTAAAGGATTTCTTGGTGGCTGTGAGTACAAAAAGTGATTTTTGTTTTTGGGTTAACAACCCATCATTTGAGTCAACTTAACAAGGAACTACAGGGCAGAAATAAAACTGGTGGGGATCTTCATAGAAAAAAAATGTGTTTTTCTAAACAAGTTCCCCCTGTTTTGCAAAGCAAACGCTTCTAATGTCTCAAGCAAGATGCCTCATCTGCTGTCACTACCCACTTATTCCACTACCCACCACCCTATACAAATCACTAGAGAGATGACAGGAATTTTTAGAGATGCTCAAAACCACATTTGTTCTATTTCTGTATGTAAGTGTGTGTATTACCTTGAAAAGCGACCGGCAGACATATTCATACACCATATTCTTCAAACTGGCCTCCAAAGCAGCAATCCTGGCTTCAGTATTCTCTACTTCCTAAAATGCGCACATACACATACAGTTAGTGAGGTGAGAGATAAAAAAGGGCAAGGGCCATTAAACTGAGTGAGATGATGCTAGACTGTTTCATGTCTTTCCTTTTTTGTCACACACTTTCAATCCTTTTCTCTCTGACACAAAAATTACCACAGAGACACCAGACTTGAAGCAACAATGAGTTGGTGGAAGTCGGACTTTCTCTTGTACTATATTTTAGGCTGATTTGGGACAACAGTAAAACTGTCAGAGAATGTATATAAAGTATGGAATAGAGGCATCCCTTTGATAAACAAGGGTGAGATGAGAAGAGGAGGAAAATCCAGATGAACAGATGATGGTGGTGAGAACAGATGAATCTCTGTTTGAGGTTTTCTGTAGGCATATGTTTCTTGTAAACACCTATCTTTATGTTTATGTAAAAACTGTTCAGTTTGTTCTGTCAGACATGAGAGGTCAAAATTCTCTTCCAAATCTCGGGAACCATCTGCAGCTAATGGTAAATTAAATTTGCTCATTCAATACAACAAACAACCAAAAGATACAAAGGGACAGAGTCCATGAGTCCATGCAGTACTCTGACCATCCTCCCCGAATGTGACCAAAAACCTTCCTACACACACACAAACATGTAACAGTGGTGACCAGCTGCTGCATTGTGACATTCTTGGATGACAGCTCTGACTTTAACAACTCACACAAGCTTTGTAGAATTAGTGCTCAATCTCTCAACCCAATGTCTGGGTTTGTGCCTGTGTGTGTGCCTGTGTGTGTGTGTGTGTGTGTGTGTGTGTGTGTGTGTGTGTGTGTGTGTGTGTGTGTGTGTGTGTGTGTGTGTGTGTGTGTGTGTGTGTGTGTGTGTGTGTGTGTGTGTGTGTGTGTGTGTGTGTGTGTGTGTGTGTGTGTGTGTATACCCTGGTTGTCAGACAGTGTTTAGGGCTCAGATGGAGAACAGCAATGTGATAGACAGTCTATGATGCTCTCCAGCTAAACAGGTCAGATTGAGATACATTCACTGAAGAAAAAAACTCACTTAGGGTGTGTCCTCACCCTCTTCTCCTCTTGTTTCAGATCCTCACTTCCTGCCCCCATGTGTTTCCCACCATTGATTGTCTGCCCTGCTCTAATGTGTTGTAACTGTGTGTCATTGTCTCCTCTCTCCTAGTGCATTTAGTCTCTGTGCTCCCTTCCCTCTTTGCCAGTTTGTCTTCGTTCCCAGCAGCCAGTGTTTTAGCATTCTTCAAGTGTCTGTTCTCTCAATGTGACTTAGTTTCCGTTTTTTGGACCTCGCCATTCCCCAGCACTCTGGATTTTGTTTGCGTGTTCCTGACTGCCTGTAGACCATTGCTTCAGTAAAAGAGTTTGAGAACTTTTGCACTGAATTTTTATACAGAATGTTTTTGAGTCGTGTTTTTGAGTCCCTGTCTAGTGGTACGTTACATAATCTAAATAAAGTGAACTGAATTAAGCTCAGTTTATCAAAAAAAGGTTGGACTTGGTTTTTCTTTTCTTTCAGCTTTTTCGAGTTGAAAAAGCACACAGCTTTTGAATGGAATAGGTCAACATTTTGGGAAATACTTTACGAGGGGTTATGTGTTGAACTACTTCTCGCCTCTGAACAGTTGCCAGTAAGGACTCCATGACGCTACTGTGCCTGGTCAAGTAATAGTCTGGCACATAACCCCCTGTAAAATGGTGAATTGCTTTTTGACTTTGGTATTTGTATGAAGTAAACAAACAGATATAATGTGTTAACTAGCTTTACAGGTGCTGTTTTTTTTTTCTTTTTTTCACTGGACAGAGCCAGGCTAGCTGAGCTAGGCTAAACTAACCAGCTGCTGGCTGTAACCTTATATTTGACAGACAGAAAGTGGATATGCATATTTCCCAAATTGCCAAATTATTCATTTAAGCTGCACTTAAGTAATTTTATCCATACACATACTATGGACCATTTCCACATGAAACATCAACCAGATTTAAGCACCTCAGCATTAATCAGCTGACATCACACTAATGTCTAATTACAACAAAACAATGTGTAATTAATTATGAATTTGCATCATCTGGACTATTTGAGGTATTATGGTCATTACTTCCCTTTTTTTTCCATCATGCACAGTTTTACTTTTTTGCTTTTTTTTTATTCTACATTTTGTCTAATAGATAATATTCCTGCGACTTTTCTCTTGGATTTATAACAAAGCAATGATGGTGGAAAAGACCATCTTCCACAAAGCTCAGCTGCTTTTTCTGCTTGGCAATGTTTGCTCCTGGGTTGACATGCAGGCATGGCACAATGAGTGAGGTCAACAAACTCATAAGCTGTGACACTGTATTTCATCAAATATAGTAACAGAAGCATGGTTTACATTAAAAGAAGATTTTAGGAGAGGACAGATTTTAGACAGTTTCCCATTTAATGCAAAGGAGCAGAGTTGGCCTTTGCAGTTAACAAAACCAATGAGCATCTTCTAATTTTGTGGAACCAGGTAAAATGTGGTCTCAACCAAGCTTAACTGTGTGTGGGTCAATGATGTCAAGTTGTAATACCCTTTATGCCAAGGCTGGCATACTGTGATGTGTGTATGGGAAAATCTATTTTAATTATGCGTATATTATTTTTGTTTATCTACTGAATTATTTAATTATTTGTCTAGTTGCACGAGGGTGTTGTTTTGAGGTTGGTTTCATTTCAATGGTATATTTTGAACAATTTTGAGAGATAAAAATGTTAAAAACACTGCTGTGTTGGATGAAAACAGAAGTACTACAAGAGTTGTGTGGATTCCAGTCACCTTCTTGGCCTGAAGAGCCCTTTGGAAGAGGCGGAGAAAAGAAGCAAGGCTAAAGCGGTACATGTTGTTGATCTTTGACAGGTCTGTGATGACAAAATACATCTTGCTGGCACTCTCTGCAAGAGGCAGGTAGGCATCCCGCTCCTAAAATAAAAACAAGGAGAAAGAGAAAAAGAAAGGACAGAGAGAAAAGGGGAGAGAAATGAACCAAGAAGCAGCAGAAAAAGAACCATATATTTGTTAGAGAGTTACAAAAAATACAACAGATTTATGGATGGCAGGGAAAGGGATTGTTATGGGGATGGATAAGCAGAGAAGCAGAATACAAAATTTTTATTTCAATCAAGAAGGAGAAGGAGGTAGAGAGATATAGAGCGAAATGAGGATAGCCAGCATGAGATGTGATAAGTCCAGAAATGTGAGAGAAAAACAGGGAGGTGCATATGAAAAAGAAACGGGGGAAAGAAAATAAATAAATAAAAACTGAGAGAAAAGTACAAAAACAGTTCTGGTGTAACACTGCGCCCTAGAGGACCATCACATAATGCATCTACAGTAGCTCCTTGCTTGTACATCTTTGCAAGCTAATGTTTGTATTAGTATGTGCAGTGAGTGTGGTTGTGAGTTTGTGTATTTGTAGACAATTCAAATGTTTGTGCCCAAATACTAGATAATACTGCATCCTTGTAGATAACTGCCTATTCTTTTCAATATCAGTAAAAGTATTAGCCTGAATATAAGATGATGCTTTGTTCCAGACATTACACTAAAGTACAAAAGTAGAGTCATCTTACATTTGCAGAGTGGGCATAAATGTCATTATACATTCCACATATTTTGTCTCTGTCTGTATCTCTGACTGTCGTTATCTATGTCTGAGACTATTTCTCTGTCTGTCTCTGTTTGTCTTTCTCCATCTCAGCCCTCAATCTCTATGCCCTCTCTCTCTTATCAGTGAGGTAGAGCAGTATAGCAGTCGATGTGAAGGGGAATACCTAACTAAAACAGCTTCCAAACTTCCAAGTGGGCTGACGATTCTTGGTTTTTACACTACAGTAATCCACTGGTTAATGTTGATTCTCTTTGAAATGGTAAAATTGAATTAGAAATACCATTAGAACATAGATACGCTTTTCAGGATTTTTCTGTTACAGACAGAGAAAGTAACAGCGTCTCGATTCGTACCTGTAAGTTTTTTCAAGCTATTAAGAGGGGAGCTTACTACGCAGACAAAACAACAGGTCATCTATTTGGCTGCTCAATATTAAAAATGAATTACACCACTGAAAAAAAGGGTGCAGTGAGGTAGGTAGGTTTTTTCAGATTTCGTGTGTGTGTGTGTGTGTGTGTGTGTGTGTGTGTGTGTGTGTGTGTGTGTGTGTGTGTGTGTGTGTGTGTGTGTGTTTCAAGCAGTGTACCTGGTCCAAGGATGCCTGCAGCCTGTGTGATTCCAGAAGTGACTCCTGGATAAGAGCACTGCTTGCCTTAGTCTGGTTCAGACTGTCTATCAGCTCCCTGTTCTCCAGAATATTGCCCTGAGCTGTAGCCAGTGTCTGACACAGGGAAAGGACAGACAGATGGACAGGCAGGTACAAAAAAAAAAAATATGGCAAGGATTAGACAGGGGTAAAAAGGGACTCATTGATAAGTAAGAGAGAAGAAAAGAGGGATGGGGGGGGTTCACAAGACGTAAAAATATGTTGTTATCAATTGGCTGAAGTCTGTGATCTGATAAAAGTTGCAGGAACATAAACAGGGGCATAAGATGTAATTTTATAATGGCCTGGTGTTGGGCATTTACTTATTTTTTATTTAGGCGTTCATTGAGTGACGTGAGCCCTCCACTTCATCCTGTGGAATCAATTCTCTGAAACGAAAATTTATTCAAATAAATTCAAAAAAAATAGATGAGAAAGCAGTGGAGCATGGAAATGTCAAGTCGAATATGCTCCTACAATTCTAGAATAATTACATGTCTAGTACCACTGAAGCACTGACATTCTGCTCTTGGCACTATCTACTGTATGGGTGTCTGTCCAAATTTCCATTAGACTGTGCGTACAAAAAATTATCATTAGGTTAAGTGTCTATGTGTCACAATGTCCAACAAATCTGTGTGTACGTGTATTTGATTGTGAAAGTTAATATGCATTAAGCTTTGTATGTTTAAGTACAGGGAGCACTGTTCAAATATTTGGGCAGTAACAACCTGTTTGATGTTTTGGCTCCATATTCTCATTAGCGTCAATGTAAAATGACACAACACCTGCCTACAAATTTCTCTTTAGAAGTCTGATATGCATGAATAAGTGAAAAGAAATGCATTGCAGAAAAGTCTGTGATTTTACTACCCACTAACATTCCTATACTAATCCTAAGGCTTAAGGACGATTTAGTAGAACATTTTCAGGGAGACTGTTTTGCTATGGTTGTGTTTGCCAACAGTTTTGTAGGTACAAAAGAGACCTAGTTGTCAAACTAGTAATTGGATATGCATCGACATAGCCTAAAATTAAAGCTGACAGCTACTTAGACATAGGAAATGTACCATTACGGCCACATAATGGTCCCAGTTGCATTAGTTTTGATCCACCATAAAGTTATAAAACAGTTTCTGATTGACACATTTTCTGGGTATAAATTGAATATTCCAAAAAGTGAATGGTGCCCTGTTAACCAACCATCCTTAGAAATATCACCATCATCAATTTAAGAAAAAAGCACTACCCTAAAAACAAAAATTAAATCTGACTTACTAAGATGGAGTTACTTGCCTCTTTCTTTGGCAGGGAGAGTGGGAACAGTGTATTTGTACATTTTTTTTTACGTATCCCCATCTATTCTATCATCTCCACATTCATATGGCCACGTAAAGACGCCGTCTTCTAAATCCTGGATACGCGATGTCATTTCCTTTTCAAAGTTGGAAAAAATCTATTTTTCCATAAGAGGTTCCTTTGATAGATTCTACTGACATTGGTAACCATTAATCAGTTATTTTGATCGGCTCCCTGCTAGCGAAATTTCACAGTAGAGGAGTGCTTTGGGCCTGGTGGCGTTGTGTAGGTTCTATGCTGCCTAATTACTTTTATATACTTCCACTTTTATCTTTGCTATCTATACTACCATACTATCATGTTATCCCTTGTGGAAGGGACGTGAAGGATGGGATGTAAGCAACGGGGGGGTGTTATGGGTTGGGAAGAAAAATTGTAAAAACTTAAAATGCCTTGCATACTTTTTTTGTACTTGTGTACAACATACAGCTGCATTTTCTTAAGCAAAGTATTTTGAAAAAAAAAAAAAAAAAAAATCTGATGTTTAAAGTATGGATTTCCGCACATTCACTCTGAACTATATGTACAGTTATTAAAGTCAGCTAAGGTTGCCCACTGATTGAGGTGGCTGGGTGGTGCGGAGAAAAAAAGCATTCCTCCATCTCTACATATACATAGGATCATTGCCCAGCAGTAGTGCTTCCGGCTTGGCTGAGTGCTCCATCAAACCCATTTGACAGTGTTCAGAGGAGGGAAACCAGGGACAGACCACATCCTTGTTGCACCACTAGCGACTCCTCCCGCTTGGTCTGTGCACATTGTCCCGTTCTGTCTACTATACACTTCTCAGGCAAACAATGGGAGTTAGCAACAGCAAAATCTGCAGTGCAGGGAAAACTGAGCATTCCAAATGCTCAAAGGGATTTGAACATTGTCTAATGATAATGTATTGATTAAAGGTACATTTTTATCACTGGGATACATAATAGGAACACGTGGTAGGGACACTATATTATACTTGTATATGGTCCTGCTCCAGCAACAGGCATTTGTACTCCAAAATGTAGAATTCTAACCTATTATTATCTCACAGTGTATGTTGTATGACTGTGTGTGTACCTCTAACAGTGATTCTTCTAGCTGAGCCAGCTGTATTTTCTTGTCTTCCTCTTGTTGTAGAAGTCTTGTTTTCTCAGTCTCCAATTCTGGCTTCTCCTGTTGGATGGTCAAGGCTAGCAGCTAACGCACAGACACACAAACACAAACAAATGGGCAGGTGGACATACAGTATGACTAAAGAAACACACACAGTATGACTACAACATACATTATATATAGTCTCTATATGCACGGTATTATTCCACTATAAAAGCATTTGTTCCACATGGATTTTGAAACATTAAAAAAGCACTAAATTGAGTCAAACCGCCAGATGAAAAAAACAGACAATCTGCAGCATATTTGAAGTTACAGTCACAATAGGGGGAGACAAAAGCTTTAGTACATTTTTTAATTACTGTATTGTTTTATTTTACAGAACACCACAGACTAGGGCGTCACACAGCATGGAGTCTAATCAATACTGCTGCAATAGAGTGTCAGCAAATCCGAACATGGACTCACGAAGATACCATTTACTGCCGAGCTGTTATAGTGGATTGTGTATGTGTGTGTTTGAGTGTGGATTACAAGGGTTACCTGTCCTCGCAAGCCTGCCCTGGTGGTAGTGAAGTTGACCTCTGTAACCACGGAAACAGCATCAGGGGGGATGAATGGGGTGGGATTCCGTGTTGCCAGAAAGAGACGGAAGTCCTCGTTGTAATCAATAACCTTGTCTCCTATCTGAACCACATATCTAGGACCTGTGTGTGTCCATATGTGTTGAAGTTGAACAGAAAGAAAGGGAGTCTCTGTTAACAACATATACTGTATCATACAGGCTTGTAACTTTTACATTCGGCTCCCCTGTCTGTCTTCTAGATGTCTGCAATGCAGTACTGCCATGCCTTTGTCTCGCCTCTTTTTTCAGTGCTGTTCAGCACCACTTTTGAGTGGATAACTTGCCCTTTCTCACACTTTCTCTGCCTCCACTCTTTCCAATTCAGCTTCAAATAAACAACTGCCAACACTGAATGATTCAGAGCATTATGAATCAGCCTCATTTCACAGATATGTTTCCAACCTCTGTTTACACATACGTGACTGGTATGCAATTATCTAAACCAAGAAACTGAAATGTCACTGGTTATATCAGCAGCTTCAAATACAGCATGCACATAGGATGTATTTTGTGTATCTTTTAAATTTTAAAAGAGAATTTCAAGTTGCATTTGTCCATAAAATAGACATCTGCACACATCTGCATGCTTATTTTATTAAGTAAATCTGAATTTCCACCATTACAAAGCATTTCAGCTGTCTGAATTCTGCTAATCAGTGGATCAAACAACCCCCTTTTCTGAGGAGTTTTGATTAGCAAGGTTATACCACATGTAGTAACCATCACTTCTTAAAACGACCATGGACAGAGGGTTTGATGTTTCACTAATATGCTTGTCTTTCAGCTTTGTTAAGGACTGCTATTGCACACACATATATAAATAATACATGTGTGAAGAGTCACATGTTTTAAATGATGAAATTAGTTATCCCCTGTGTCAAGAGGAGTTATAGTGTTTGTTATCCAAGGCATGTCTTGTGGGTCTATGTACTGTATGTATGTGTGTTATTAGCATGAACTCGCAGACAACTGAATGTGACAGAACTAGGGTGAACAATAATGGATTTCGATGCATAAATGCAAACTCAGATGCTAATTTTCTTTATATATTCTACTTACAGTCTCTTTCTAAAAGTTCGCTCATTCTAGAGCAAGAGGACCAAAGAGAAACTCAATAAATTAGGTCCTAATGAAAAACTACCACCCTTTCTCTGACGGCTCTATTTTTGTGCTTGTGCAAATAATGGAAATTAACACCAGAAAAAACAAATACAATACAGAGTTGTATTACATGACAGCATTGCTAGTGTGCGAAATTTGATTTCTTCTTATTTATCTACCCTCTTCTTTGTTTACACTTTTCTTTCCTGAGTCATCTGTAATTATCCCCCACAGTATGTTCATTACATCTTCAAAAATCCACCTCATGGGTAATTTGGTTCAATGTACAGGATGTAATTGGTCATTTTCTATAGCCTCTTTGACATCAGCCTAGCTCAAATAGTATTAGTCACAATAATTTACTGTATTGTGGGGGAAAATAAGTGGGGTTTCTTCCTAATTGTTTTTTTCAGGCCTTCAAACTTGGACATTAACTTAATGTGTACTTGTTTCTCTAATGTCAGGTTGCATCACCTGCTGCTAAAACGAATCCCCTATGTCTCAACATCAGACTAGTTGAAGGATACACTAGTATCAAGATACAGATCTACTGTTAATCTACTGACTTTCACTCAGAATGTACATTTCTGCCATGACTACATTTCGTCTGAGTATAAAATGACAGTAACATGGTCAACGATTTAGTATTAATTTACCTTAAGATTTTACATGTCATAAGCAGAATTAAAGCATCCTGTAACCGTAACCTCAATGTTCATCATGGTACAAAGAGCAACGCTTTTGTCAGTAGGGCGAAAACTTGTGTTTTTTCGCAGACCACTCCATGCACTGGTTAGGATTGGTTAATTGAACTCGGTTAAAAACCAACAAGGAGCAGAATGGCTCATGTTGGTTAACATGATAATTATCCTACTTGGGCAATATCCCTCAAAATGGGATTTCACTACAGTTTGGAAAAGTAGCTGCTGGACAGAGGCGAGTAGTCAGCTTTTTAGTCAGCAAAAGGCAGGTTATGAAACCTCTAAATTATGCTCAAAAGAGTTGTGATTCACTGAAGAATAAACTATTTTTTCCATCCCATTCTGTATGAAAGGGATGCTTGTGCTTGTGAGTGTGTGTGCACACCCTGGGCTATGAGGTCCCTCCTCAGCAGTGGGTAGAGAACAGGTTCAACTCCATCCATCTCTTGGATAATGAGGGTTTTTCCAAATCTGACTGCCAGCTCCAGGGATGTCATGAAGTTACTATCCTATCGAAAGCAAGCACAAGGAAACAAATGTAATAATACCTTGAATTCTAGTACTGGTTGGCGACACAATATTTTGTTATATGTCATATTAATATTTTTACTATCACCAGTAACAATTAGCATATAATTTTTCAATTACCGATTGTAATGTATACGTTATTTATTTTATTTTGTGTTTTGTTTTGGTTCTTTTTGATTTAATGTGAATTGATTCATATACATCCATATTTAAATCATGGTATCAAAACAAACTATATGAAAATGGTGCACTGCTCCTGTCCAGCTCCAACACCCACCTGCGCCTGGACAGAGCAGTGATGACAGTTGTTTAATACAGGACAGGAGAGATTCAATCTTTTTAGGAGCACCAACTAAATTACTGCTTAAGGGTATGATAAATAATGACACAAATTTTGTAATTTTGTAATGTGTGTGTGTGTGTGTGTGTGTGTGTGTGTGTGTGTGTGTGTGTGTGTGTGTGTGTGTGTGTGTGTGTGTGTGTGTGTGTGTGTACTTGTATGGCCATACATTGTGAGGACCAGTTTGAGTCCTGAGTAAAGGACTGCTCGAGGGTTAAAACTTGGTTTTAGGTTTCAGGTTAGGATTAGGTTTAGGGAATGAATTATGTCAATGAGTGTCCTCACAAAAGGTACAGACGTGTGTGGATATATGTGTGCGCGTGTGTGTGTTTACCTGCTGGTTGATAACCTCTAGTCTGTGCTGTTTGAGATGAGTTCGTAACCACTCTGTAGCTCGAGATGACGGGTCGATCAAGAATGGACAGGCAACACTCTGAGTACAGAACAATGACAAAGAACTGTGTTTCAGGTTAATTAGATTTGGGATAAAGTTTTACGTAGAAAGAGGCTCAGCTACTGAGGAAAAGGAGTTGTGTGTGTGTGCGTTTGTGTGTGTGTGTGTTTCTGTATACTAGTGACGTGCATGATTAGTCAGCTAAACGATTAAACATTGTTGCCCTAGCAAATAGGCACTATAAATACTGGTTGGTTAAACTAATTATTAATACTTTATTAATGTACAACGCCAGTTAACTGTCGCATCTAAGAAGTTTACGCAGCCGCCCGCCACTAGCTGGGGCTGCAGCCCCCGCAGACGGTAACCCCCTCTCCCAACGCTAATGTCCGGATGTGGTGTACGAGAAAGTTTGAAAGTAGGACAGAAGACATCTCGTAAAACCAGCGCGGTTCGGCAGTTTTTTGATTTAGATGATGAAAATAAGGTTGTATTTAGGTTGTGTCAGTATAAACCGGCATATAACCAATTGCCCGGATGCATAACCACATTCAGCACAGGCACGTAGACTTAACCTGCAAGGACAGCTGGTGCTAGCACTGCTAACGTTAGCCACACTATGCAAACCAATATGACATGCCGTGTATCCTATTAATTAAACGGACAGTAGATGCCTTCCAGCCTAATTTGTCCCATCACAGTTTCAGAATGAACCAAAAATATTTTCACACTTCTCATAATAACATAAAAGATCTCTGATGTGATTGTTTTGCGCCGTAGCTTCATTGTCGAGCTGATTCACCCAGCCCCTGCTTGCGTCGCTCTCTACTGTTTCTCTATCATATACAAACACATTGACAATGGACTCTGTGTCATAGTTGGAATAGCCACCGGGAAAAATCCCGCCTCTTGCTCAAGGACTCTCTTTTTCAAACTATCTCAGACCTGTTTATTTGTCTGTTCCCCCACAGCCTTTTCTTTCTCTGCAAACACTGGTGTCTTTTTTGTTTCTTTTGTGTGTATGTGTCATGGATATCTACACCTGTATCTCACCTAGTTCTTTTATATTCAGTTACTACTATTACTGAAGTGATTTTTCAATATGTTCCACTTTCCTTAATTATCTTTGTAGATCTGTACCAAAAATGTTGATTGACTGATATAACTTAGTTGTGGTTTGAAGTGTTTGAAAAAATCAGTTAAAGAAACTAAAAAGCAACCAAAGTAACTTTAGTCAAAACAACTGTGGGGTAAGTGTGTGTGTGTGTGTGTGTGTGTGTGTGTGTGTGTGTGTGTGTGTGTGTGTGTTTATGTGAATTCAAATGTATACAGTAATATCCTCGCTCCAATTTTCATTGCATTTTAGTATACATGGTAGTTTGAGTGTATATGACAACAAAAACACAACTTGTAAGGGAGACACACAGAGAGACAGTAAAAGAAACAGAGAGGCTAAAGTAAACTAGGTGTGGGCTATAAGGATGAATGATCGATAACTTCTTACCCGTAACTTGAGAGCATTAATCTGAAGGCAGCAATGGTAAAACACAATGACAAAACAGAAAATGGAGGACAGATGAATGGCAACAAGAGCATAATTCTTGCTTCAACTATTAATATAGATACTTGTCCTTACAAGTGAATGCTGGAGTTATATTGCACTTTGATTTCTTTTAGAAAAGTGCATACAATGCATAAAACAGACATATTGTAAGCTAAAAACGTTTTATTCACAAAAAGTAAAAGAAATTTGTGATTAGGGATTAAATTGCTTTAATAACATAGATCATTCTATGTCATGTAACCAATCTGTAATAAAGGGAATTAAAACACAAGTAAAGAGATTAACATGAATTGACTAAAAATGGATTTCTAACCTGTAGTATGACAAGTGCATTCTCCATGGAGAGGTCATCGGATGGCAGCCCTTGACTCTTCCAGATCAACTGCTCACTCTCAGAGCACAGGAATGACCGCAAGTCAAACTCTGATACAAACAGACACGACACAAATGCAAATGCTTATTTGTTGCTGTTATATATGCTCACTGAAAAGAGTGTTGTAAATTTAATCAAACCCTAGATGTCGCAGCTACTGGACACCGTAGCAGTCATTTGACAACAGGTCTCAATTCAACAGTCTTTGACAACCAACTTGCAAAGACGGCATTCAATGGACAGAGGGATTTAGAAACGTTAGTGGACAGCACAGCTGTTTGGGATTTATGTGCGCATGTAAAGCCCTCTGGGTTGCTGAGCAGAATTATATGGTCAGAGCTATTTATGAGACAGCAATTAGTGCTGAAAGAGACTTTGAAGCCATTTTACAGGTGAATTTGTGTGGATGAAATATTAATATCTGAATAGAAGAGCTGATAAATAAAGTAAATCCAGAAAGTGCTAGGTACTCACATGATAGGAAGTAAATACGTTTTTTTGACTGAGGTATAAAAGATAAAACATCAACATGATTGGGAAGTTAGGTAATTACTTTGGTGTCATCTATAGACTGAGAGTGGTTATAAATTGAATGGCTTTCATAATTATTTAATCAGCACTCATATTTCGAAGACCCAGGGACATACTTGTGTATTTACCTTATGTATCAACAAAGTGCATCATGCAATGTGTGTGCGTAGCAGTGTGTTTGTGTAGGCTTTTTTTAGTATGGGAGTTGGCATATGCTGGTACTGGCATGTTCGCCTGAATAGTATATTTACTCTCAAGTCCAGATTGAGCCATCCAAGTCTCCAGAAGGTGTCTTCTACGGTCTTCAGGAGCTGCAGACAAATATGTGATGAAGGCTGCAGCAAGCATGGCCCTCATAGGGAGCGTATCCAACTCATTCTTTATCTCAGACATCTGATTGAAAGAGTGACACGGATAGAAAAGAAAAAAGCGAGACAGGAAGGGGAGGGGCATATAGACAGGTAGGTGGTTAGGGTGAGAAAAGTATGAAAAGAGAAATAAGAGGTAAGGGAACCATGAGGATTGTGAGGAGTCAGAAGAATATAAAAAGAGGCAGGGATGAGAGAAGGGAAAGATGGAAAAAAAAAGAGGTGAGAAACTTGAACCATGTGGGCACAGCAGGTGAATAATACAAAAATGTCGACACTGATTCTGAAAAGAATGCAAGGTTAAAGTGCGCAACAAATACAACAGCATGCTGACACATTTGCACATCATGAGATGATGCTACATTACTGCAGTGATTTCTAGGTTGATCAGGGTTCTTTTGAGGTAGTGTAGTTCCATACCAGGGGATCACAAATGGACGTCCGTTTTTTGTAAATAACTATACATCAGGCTTCTTTGTCAAGCTTCATGACTCAATGCCCTCACCTTTCAAGTTGCAGGTTTTTAAGGACCATGTAATCTCTGGTCTACTGTATAAATACTGTCAAACATCCTGCCACCTTCTAAACTTAAAACTTTAAAACTCAAAGGTTCTCTATTTCTGCACCACTTACACTGTCATTGTGTACACCTTACTCTATGTAGTTCTCCCTTCCTCTGAAACGCTTAAACAGCTTAGAAGCATTAACATATAGTGATCTTCAGCTACTGCATATTACCCAGAGGAATTAGCAATGAAGTGTGTACGTGTCAGCACATGTGTGTATGTGTGAATATATGGAGATACGTGAGTAGAGAGTCAACTGGATCTTTGGTGCTAGCCTTGAGGGAGGCAGTGAGTGTGAGGGTGTGTGTGCGCGAGTGTGTATGTCAGGAAGAGATTGAGTGCTTTAATTAAGGTGCAGACAGATGCTGTTGAGAGGAGTAAAAACAGCCAGAAGGGACCCAAGACAGCAGGATTCATCCCCCTGTCACACTCTCTCACACACTCACACACCTGTTGCCCTTACATGGTAAACGAGCCCCTTTCTGAGTAAATGTGTATAACCTCCCATACGAATACACACATCAACATTCCCATACATCAAACTACCTGTGTGTTCCACCGTGTGTGTTCTCCGTCCAGTTGTGATATGAGCTGCTGGGCAGCATTGATCGTGTCCTGTGCTTTTGTAACTTCAACCTCCAACTTAGCGGCCTCTGCAGTATGACACTGAAACCTGAGGAAAGAGTGATAAGGTGGAAAAGAGATCAGTAAGAAGATAAACATGTTTTATGTTGGGTCAGTGGAGATTTGAGTGATATTCTGATATTTGCTTAATTTACAAAAGATTAAATTGGTAGTAAATATGGCATAAACTCTATGAAGAATGATCCACGTGCTGCTCCCTCCATGTTGCTGAAAGTAAAATCTGTACATATGGCAGAGATTGTGACAAAGTAAAAGTACAATACAAGCAGAGGAGAATACAAGAAGAGGCTGGTGCAAGTAAGATATCTTTCAGTTCAGCTCACACAGAATGAAATTATTGTACAAACAGGGATGGATAGGAAGATAAATGACAGAACAGATGGTATAGTGCAAGGGTTGAGGATATTGGAAGAAAGAGCAACACGGAGAGTATAAAGCCTCAGCCACACTTACAGTTTGAAGTTCATCTTTACTGAACTTTGACCTGATAAACAATGAGACAGGCCAATGTCCAGCCAATTTAAAAAGAGTGGAAGAGCCGTGCCCTTCAGGCTGTATTGATTATTTATAACCTTTTTCATATAACCGTATGGTGAAAGAGTACGAGCAGCAAAGGAGGGATGCTGCATGGCTGGCAGTGAGAGTGTTGCATAAAAAAGATTATAATTTCCTTCTAGTGTGAGGCTATTGCTAGCCTGCTAGCCAAGTTATCTCCGACAGCTTAGCCATGTAACCTAACCTGCATCATTTCCCTGATTAAATCTGTTTGTTTTTTTTGTTTGTTTGTTTTTTTCTATTTTAGTAGTTTAATGTGAGAGCTAGTTATGAGGGACTAATGATCATTGTAAAGCTGAAGAATTAGAATTGTGTTCTATAACAAACACATTAGAGGGGGATTTTATGACAATGTAACAACAATAAGATTTTTTTCAAAGGTGACATACATGAGAAATGGAACAATCAAAGGCTGGAAGAATAGATGGAAAGTTGGAGGGAGGCATACTTCTCTTTCAACTCGCTGACTTTGGCTCCAACAGAGTTGAGCTGGTCTTCCAGCTTATTCTTCCTACTCTCCGTTTTCCTCAGGTTACTGGACACACACAAAAAAAAAAAACACAGAAAGGTATCTCGTGTGTCTATGTATCACAAAGAATGAATTATTGAGTCTTTACAAAAATCACTCAATGAAAATTAGGAAAGCTGGAAATATGATGTTCTTGCATCAATGCAGTAACTTGATTATTCATATTGCTTATGATCAGGTGTGTGGTTGTTCTGAAGAAATCAATCACAATTTTTCAGTGTTTTCTAGTGTGGTGTTTGAGTTGGTGTAGGTTCGTACTCCAGTAGTCCAGCCTGCTCTCTCTCCAGTGGCTCTATCCTCTCTAGGACGTGGGAATACTGGACATTGGCTTTGACCCAGGCAGCCAGAGGAGCAGCTGCTGCACTTGCACGCTTAGCATTCTGACCACAGCAACAACAGCATCGCAAGTCAGAAACAACTCAATTAAACAGCTCCAATACCATCGTCAGACAAAAAAAAACATCAACAAGAGGTTAATAACATCCATAAACCATACATCTAATTCTCATTCTGCTACCACGGCAAGCTCACCTTGGGGTCGAAGGACGCCCTGTTCCTGTTGAGCAGCTCTTCCACACTCTGACGAATCTCAGAGGTGATGCTCCTGGCTTCAAATGTAGCTATGTCCTCCCTCACACCTCGCTTAGCCAGAAAGCTATGAAAAAGAGGGGTAAAGAATAAAAAAATGCAACTTTCTTTTGGGCCATGTGAATATGTAGTAGAAAAACTTCAGTGTTGAAATGAGATGACAAATTAAAATATTCTGTCTTCAATACAGCTCAAGCTTGAGCAGAAATGGATGGTTTGGGTCTTTTTCCAATTAAAAAATCTTTTACAGATGGTGCTTAAGTTATAACACTTTCTTCATGTTAACCCAGGTATTAAGATTTTTCCTTATCCCCATCCTTTCCTAGATATGTCAATCCTTTCCTCTTCCTTCTCCCTTAACACCCCAACACCTCCTTATACGTCTTTTTGGTAACCCAAGAGGTGTTGAAGATGCTCGTCAGTTTAATTACTCCCAACGGCGTACGTTCTCTTCCAACTTTTGATCCAGACTTCTTTTTTGCCCTTCTTCTGTCTATGCTTTTATACATTCTTCCCATCTCTTTCACCTCTCACCTCTTCATGCTGACCCAAGAGGTGTCGAAGATGCCCATCAGTCTCAGCACTCCCTCCAGGATATCTCTGATGACATCAGGGGGCATGCGGAGGGAACGGATTTCAGACAGCGCTTCAGGCTTGATGTTTCCCACTGCACGCTTCGCTTCATCAACCAAAGGCTAGAGGGTAGCAATGGTAAGCAAAGGGAGAGATACAAAGGTAAGACAGAGATAAGTACAGCTGGAATTGCAAGTACAAAAAAGGTAGAGGGCAGGTGTATGTATTTGCAGATAACATCAGTAGTTAACTTACATGTACTTCCTTCAGCTCATCATCAATTTTGGCTTTTCTCTCTTCAATCTTGGACACTTCTTGGGCCATCTTCCCTTTTATCTTTTCCATCTCTGTCTTCTGGTCACTGGCATTCTGTATAACCAAAAAGATCATGCAATGTTTGATTGACTGTGTTGGATTAAAAATATAGCCTTCAAATGTTTCAAATTCTGAAAAAGAAGAACATTATATACTGCATATTCTCTTTAACTTGCTATTCACCAAGAAAACCTGATCCCTCACCTAGAAATATTACAACTTAAACCTATCCAAATGACCTGTTAAAATGCAAATAAGCTTCTTTGTCAGTACTTCACAAGGCATACATCTCTGGTCCTCCTTGGTGTAAAGATGAAAGATTTGGTTTAGGTATTGTCAGAGTAAGACATAATCATTCATGATGAAAACACAGAGAGGATGAATGTTTTACAGCATCATTTTCCCACACGTCCTCTCTCTCACCTATTTATCCCTAGAATATATCCACCTTATCACATCACGTCCTTATCCAAAGCTAATCTTTTCATTGACTATCTCCCCATACCTCCGATTCTCTCACAGTCATGCCTTGACCCCTTCCTATATACTTCACACTTTCCTTATTTCCTCTCTAAATCTAATTTTCCCTGACCTATCTACTTCTCCCTATCCTAATGTTTCCATCTTCCCCAAGCCTCTATCACGCTTCCACCTAGTTTGTTTCCACCTTCCATCTCTTTGTCCCAGTCTTCTTTCTTTTTCCCTCCCTGCTGTCTCCATCTCTACAGGAGCCTTAGCTCCTAAAGCCCAAAGGGATGAGACCAGTTGTAATTATAACTCTGCAAACTGACTCCGCCGACAGTTTTTTCTTCTGTTGTTTCTTGTATTTCTTGTTTCTTCTCTCTCTGTCCTTTCCTCCATCTCACTCAAAAAGCAGATTCCCCACAGAGAGAAGGACAGAAGGATGTCATAACTAACAAACAGAGTTCAGCTTCCTCTTTCCCCCTCCATACAGTACATCTATCCATATATCCCTTCTCCAGACAGAGCCAGCAGAAGGAAATGAAAACCTGGCTACCAGGAGATAGAAAATACTGAACGAGAAGACAAAGAACAAACAAATGCACATATACACACAAACTAAATAAATAGTATGTTCACAGCAGGGGCAGCACAGCCGTGGGAAATCCAAAAAAAGTTGTTTGTATAATACAATGCAGATAACTAGAGGAGAGATGGGCTGAGAGGCAAAGATAAGCTAAGAGAAGAGAAGAGAAGAGGCAAGCAGGGAGGAGAGGCATGGTGAGAGTTGAGAGGAGGATAGATGTAACTTGGAGGAGACATGAAAACCTACAGGACTACTGTCTACTAATGTCCTGCCGGCCACTGAGTGTCAAAGTTACACACAGTGACACACACAGTGACAAACATATATACACACACACACACCTGCATGGAGGCGGTAATTTCCTGCAGGGCAGAATCTGCCTCCTGTTGTTTAGTCTTCAGCAGTGCACTCTGCTCTGCAGCACGCCTCTTCAACTCATCGACCAGTTCCTTAGCCTCGTTCAGCTTAGACACACCTGCCTGCAGACACAAGTCGTTCATAACGTGAGAGATATAAAATAAGACTCTAATATATGAGCAAAAATAACAAACCCAAAATTCTACACCAAGTTCAATAGTGTTGTCACTTCTGACGGCAAGTGCCCACTTACAGACACACTGCACTTGAAACTGGCATTGTTTATTAATTGATAAAGTAAGGCAGACTCAAGTGTATAGAAATTTAGTATGGGAGTTGGGAATGTTAAGCAGTTTATCACTGCTTAACATTCTAGTAACATATTTGTAGAATTCTGTATGTACAGTAGTATACTCCTGTTTTTATCTGCTAATATATGGAGTTTTGTCTTCCTGCCACAGAGTACGAACAACATTCGTTTATACTCACCTCATTCATATCAGTGTGTAACACCATAAGTTACACCATTCTTTTACTTTATATTTTGAGATGCACAGAAAAACTTTATTTAAGAAAACCTTCTTACTTTTTATATTTGGCTACCAACTACATGTATTTGTGGAAAACCATCAAACAAAATATGAGTATTTATCCAGTAGTAGTAGAAGTACTTCTTTGTGAATATGTACCATGTAGTACAGCTGATGTTTTACCTGTAGATGCTGTTGTCTCGTTGTGAGCTGGCTTTGCTTCCGGCTGTATAATGCAGTGTAAACATGCAGAAAGGCCATGTACTGGCTGGGGGTTGCACCATGTTCTCTACTAGACTCATGGACCATCAGGAATAAACGGCACAGGTCTCCCTGTCCAGACCCTGCTGGGAAGTGAAGAAGCTTGAGAGCACAGACTGGTTTAAAGTTATGTGGTCATTCTCATTACATTAAACATAGACGCAGTAGAAGTATAAAACTAAGATTATAGTTAATAAGATCCTGGATTATATCATGGTTACCTCAGTCAAGCAAAATTTTTTCTATTACAAAGGTGCAAAAGTAATTGTTGAGATACCTATCAAATACTGGTAGAAATGCTTGCCATTGCATACACAAATATAAATTTATACACTGACTCAAATTCACTGTTTCAAAAAAAATGTCCAGCTTTTTGAAGTCATTCATACTGTGAAGGTGATAATTTTTCAGGTACACAAATCGGTAATAAGTGGATATTTAAGGATTATTGGATAATTCCTTATTACAGAGAGAAATTCTGTAATAACTGGAGTGCAATATGACATTAAATGAAATGTCTAAAATCCAACTACATCCACTGAAGAGCAGCATAATTAGTCCTGTAGCAATAGGAAAGTGACAGGGATGAACTAAAAAATAAAAAATTATCATCATGAACACAATCATACAATTAAAAAGAGTAACTTGAAGTAAATGGGTCTTTCCATGACTCAAAATCAAGTTAGACTTCATGTGCATGTGCTCTTACCTAAGCTTTTCCCAGTTGCCTTTTCTCTTTCATTCTCCTCCCCTCTGCCTTCTGTCTTTGCCAGCAGCAGCTCAGGAATCTAACAAAGGTTTCCACACACCACATGTGAAATTTAGATAGAAAGCATTGATGCGTGTATTAAAAAACTTTCTTCTCCAATCTGCTTTTTAAAATCAATGTGTCAGGTTTTCAATTTTAAAATTTTAGATACCACAGGTAAGCAAATTTACTTTTTGAGCCCTGCGGTGATACGGTCAATATTGGATCTGGAACCACTGGAAACTGCTAAAGCATACAGGTATGTATGGGACTACAGCAGAGTAACTGTTAGCTTTCCAGAAATCTTATCAAAGACTGGGCTTCACAAGTTTATCTTTTCAGTGTTTCCGGACACGTGAATCTCCATGCTCAACACTTATAGCTGAATTTATTGTTCTTACATACTGGCTTCAACTTTATCAGCAATTTACAATTTAATTTCCATTTTTGGTCTTATCTTGTCCTTCTACTTGTTCTTCTCCTCTAACCTTCTTCATGCTGCTTTCGGTCCATCCTTCCATCCACTGGACAGAACACTTGCGGTAGAAAGCTGGGTTGCTCTCACAGTTGATGGTGAAGTTAGAGTTGGAGCAGTCCATGATCAGAACAATATGAAGGTTCTGCTGGATTCCTACGTGGTACGTGAAAGAGAGGTTTGAAAACAAAAACAGTGGTGAAGTTTATCACAAAATGTAGTTTGAGACAGCAAATAAGAGGGAAACAGAGACAGTGAGGGACAATGTGAAGACATCTATTAGTTGTTGTGACACTGATATTGTCAATGTTAGCCTGTACCTCCCTGATAGAATTGGATATTGAGGGTGAGCAGGGAGCTCTTTAGAGAGTTTACTTTGACAAT
Organism: Xiphias gladius; assembly: GCF_016859285.1. Classification (NCBI taxonomy): domain Eukaryota; kingdom Metazoa; phylum Chordata; class Actinopteri; order Istiophoriformes; family Xiphiidae; genus Xiphias; species Xiphias gladius. The sequence continues at coordinate 12,513,016 of NC_053406.1, read as the reverse complement.
AAAGCTGTTGATATGATTCTCTAGCATCAACCTCAACCTCAGTGACACTGCACCATTTATGCAGTACACACATCACTGCACAGCAGTGGTCCAGAAGAATGGAGTTAGATACAGTCATACAAGATAATTCTGTATTTAGAACAATCACTAGATAGGAGTGACATATGTTGTAGAGTTTTACAGTGAGAAGAGGACCAGAGTACCACATATACTCAGGTGGGAACAGACCAAAATAATGAATAACAGACAGACAGAATGTGCTGTTGACAAATATACAGTACTGACTATAGGAAAAGTAGTTGTAGAGTGGTCCGATGAATCCATCCTGGGAGGCAGAATCTTTGAGGGAGGAGAGGAGAGGCTCCAGTTCCTCTGGGGAGTACAGACCTGGAACTTCACCTGAGACATAACACACACAAAGAAATAATTGGTGTTTCTTTACACGCTAGCATCTCCCGGAAGGAACTAAGTACTGAAGATAGTAGGACCAGGAAGCATTAAAACTGTGAACTATGACTGGTGTACAGCATTGTAGTTACGGCCACTCTAGTGCACATATTCAAATACAGATAATGTAAACTCCAAAACAGGGGCTGCTACCTAATCCAAATTCTAATCTTAACCCTAAAATGAAATTGTAACCCCTAGAGGCACTAATATTCAAAGCAGTTATCATAAAAATAAAAATACAAGAAAACAATAACAATAACACAATACATACCTGATGACAGCAGGCTGTTGACCATCTCTAGGAAAGCTGGGTGAACAAACTGATAGTCCTCCAACAACAGAACCACCTGTTGGCCTTCCAGACCTGCCAGCTGCATCACCTACACATACAGAACACACACAAGTACATTACCTATTTGATACATGTACATCACACATAAATACATATGCCACAGGTATATTGACATCAAACTTCCTTTAGAAACTATCAGTGCATTTACTCTTTAAGTGCTAAGTACAGGTGTCATTCAACACTTAGTTTGGCAATTCCAAACTCAAACAAAAAACTTGATAGTGTGTTAATGGGAAGACAATTGAATAACTTGCTAGTACAATGCTATTATCTCTAAGTGCATTCTGCAAAAACTGTTTAGCTTAGAACAATGTGAACCAATTGGGCCCATAAAATCTTATAACGGTGATCCACTTTTACCGTCTTGAGATCATTGTTGAAATGCTTAAGAGTGTAACCACGGGAGATCTTGGGCGTGAACAATGTGTTTCCATGCATGTGTGACACCAGGAACGTGGCTGTGTGCCGACCCACTCCACTCCGGCCTGCCAGTAGCAGAGAGCCACCGGGTCGGCTCAGGACCCGATCCGACCTGGACACAAAGTCGCATACTTCCCTGAACAGGAGAAGATCCAGTTCCCTGTTTTCACGACTGTACAGCACTACTCCCTACAAGGGAAATGGGGAGGAACACACACATGTGAGGAGGTGCACCACAGACATTCCGACAAATACAACGAAATGAAAACAAATATAAAGAAACACAATCACATGAATGAGTTAAAGAGATAGCAACAGCTCCTCAGCAGCAGAACTATTCAGATCCCTAACTTACTAGGTTGCAATACCAAAATGTAATAATTCTTCATTACAAATAAGTCCTGCATTCAAAATTTTACTTAAGTGAAAATATAAGTTCAGCAACCTATCAAAAGCAAAAGTTCTCATTATGCAGAATAACCTTTGTGTTATCATCATATTATTGTATGGATTTTTTTAAATCATATTACTGATGCGGGAAAGAGTACAAAATGTAATGGAGCAGAGGGATAAAGTAGCATAAAATCGAAAAACTCAAAAAAAACAAATACTTCAAAATTTTACTTAAGTACAGTACTTGTACTTACTCATATACTTTGTTACTTTCCACTACTCTTCATTTACATATGTATGTGTGCATACTTAATACTACAAACCTGACTACAAACATCATACAACAGTTCCTCACTGTGTACCTTCTGTATAACTTGTTTTAGGTCAGCAGAATCCAGACGTCCCAGTTGTTTACCATGAGGAGGTAGAGACTGGCCTGGAGCCATTACAGCCCCTTCAGAGGCTCCCCATGTCACATAGAAACAATCTGCACGAAGGGAAAATATCATGGAGTCAATCTGTAAGGGTAATCTTGGAATCCTACCATGTCTTGTCAAGGGTTTGGACTGTTGAATCCAAATGAGCCTGCAAATAGTTTTGTTTTATTGAGTATGAAGGAATTGATTGAAGGTGTATGTCAGTGAGAGTAGACCTATCTCATACCAGTCATATTGTCTAGCGCATCGGAGCCCCAGTCTCCCCGTATGATGGAGGAGAGGATGTTATCAAAGGTGTGAAGATCTTTGGAGGAAACCAGCCGGTCTCTGAACAGCCTCCTGGCCTCGTGTGCTACCACCTCCAACACGCTGTCTGTCACATTAGATTGAGCTAAAAAAATGAATAAATTAGAAACAGACATATTTGGATTAACACTCACTGGGTTATTGTAAGATAAGCACATACTAGCAATTACACATAAGATGAGTTTTGTTGATTTTGTTTGAAATTTGTTTTCGATCAGAACCATGACATAATATTAAGCATAAAAAGTACGTTAAAAATGGTTATATACCAAATTTCAATTATTCATTTGCAAAGGGAAATTTTCTGTTTCTCACTTACGGTATAACACATACAATTAGCATTTGTGGTTTCAAAAAGGACCGACACAAGCACAGTATTTGCATTATGACTCAGGCCTCAACATTAGTCAAAGGGCTGTTTTTGGTGGGATCAGACATGACAAAAGCACCTCCCAGGGTGAGACTAAATTCCCCCAAGAATCAACAAAGTGCTGCTATAGACAGGTGACAAATTAAAGGAAAAACCTATATAAAGCATCTTAGAAAGATGTTGGCCCGACATGTGCCACCAAACAGCATTCATGCGCCTTGGCATTGATTTTTCAAGTCTCCGGAACTCTACTGGAGGGATGATCACCATTCTTCCAAGATATTCCCTTTTTGGTTTTCTGTTGATGGTGATGGTAGTGGAGACTGCTGTCTAACACATCGGTCCAAAATTTCCCATAGGTGTTCAATTAGGTTGAAATCAGGTGACTGCAAAGGCCATAGCATATGATTCACATCATTTTCATTCTCATCAAACCATGCAGTGACCCCCCTCTGCCCTATGGATGAGAAACTGTCATCCTGTTTCTCCACTAATTTTTCAGGTTTTTCCTTTATTTTGTAACACGTCTGTAGCTAAAAAGAGAGCACTAGAGGGACAAGCCAGAATTGTGATCTCATATGCCGCTGGCTTCAACAGTGTCTGTCACATTATATTGAAAGAGCTGAAGAACAGAATCAAGAGACACAGCTGACTCTGGGGTTTTCATGGGATATTAAATTTTAAAAAGCACTGAGGAAAAGAAAACACAAGTACTAAGTTGCCATGTGTAACATTTTCTGTGCCTATGGCTTTAACATGATTTCCCAGCCCAAAACCCACTTTAGTGGTGATTCTACGACAAGAGTAAATAATAGAAAGACAACAAAGCCTGACAATTCTGGATTTTTGAGGCAGGTATTGATGCTGATATTTGAGAGCTCAAAAAGTCTGTCAACAATATTTATTTTTTTAATAAAAACGTATAACATAGATAGAGAGTTTTGATAAGAAATAAATTTGGTTATCAAAGAATTGTGACCAAGAGACAAAAAACAAGTTCATGCTTTTCAGTTGACAATCTATTAAAAGGCAAAACTGATCTAAATTACCCCAAAGAAAAAGTCTTTGGAATTTAAAAAATGTTTTTGTTACTTATCGGCATATCTGTTGACAAAAAACATCAGTCATACATATCTGTGGTAAACTTAAGCTGGCTGATGATGTCAGCCATTCAGATGTATCAGTCAGCTCTAAAAGACGCCAAGTGAAACTCAGTGTTATGCTCCACATGTACTGCAAGCAAAAGCTGCAAGCCAAAGTCCACTATACATGACCACCTTGTTATTTACATGGGGAAACATACACAATCACACTTGGTCTGGGGCACAGATTCAAAGTTAGTCATCTCCATTAAATTAAACAAGACTAGGTCAAAGTTTAGTATGTGGCTGGATCTCCCTTTATCTGTTTGCCTCTCTCCTACTCTCTGTGCTCACATATATAGTAATTTAATACAGCTGAATTCCCAATAAAGCTGTTCTCATTTACATGTTTTTCTGATTCTGTTGTCAGACAACAGAACAAGTATGAAATCGTACTTGAGATTAAGACTACATGTTAACCAGCAGTCACTTCCAAACAATTTCCAAGCTGCTGCTCTGCATTGCTAAAATCCCGATTTTATAACCGCGATGTCGTCTGACAAAATCACCATACATATAAGTTAAAGACAACGGCTGTGCTATGATTTCGGCTACATTTACTTGTAAAATGATCACTCAGAGAGAAATTTAGAATCTTTTCACGTCTGTCTCAGCTGTCACGAGATCAATTAAATGAGATACAGAGTGACGTGCCTGCGGAGGGAAAGCCCAGCCTCGTGCTCGTGGGGCAATACTGTCGACTCTCTGTTACGGAAAGTAGCTAAGGTTCGTCCAAAAAGTCGCTAGATTTGTGGCCGGGTGCTTTTGTGAGGAAATTCGCTAAACGATGTAAAAGGTCGGTAATACCCCCCTGATGATACAATAGAAATTGTTGGCGCCTATCAATTTTGAAAGAGGAATGGTCAATGGTATATCTTCAGCTCTTAGTCAGACAGTATTCGGCTGACCAATATTCTAACTTTATCACTCAGTCAGTCAGTCGGTCACAGACATTCGCATTTATAGGGCTGGCCCCGCTTTTACGGGGCCAGCCACAGATATTACATTTGAAACACTAAAGTTTAGAAATTATGAAGTGTTGTAAATATATTCATTGCAATTTCATGCACACACAAACTCACCACTTAAACATACATTGACACATTGACAGAATAAAAATGAAACGAGGCTTTTACATGGCAAAATGAAGGTAAACAGCAAGGGAGGAATAGAGGGAGGAAGAAGTATGAGGAGGATAAAAAATGATGAGCACAGGAAAAGAGAAGTTTGTCCGCTGATGTGTTTAATTAAAATAATGATTGGACTCACTATCACAGCAGGAACACATTGCAGAAGGAAAGAAAGAGTGACAGCGGGAGATGAAAGGACAGCAAAGGGAGAGGATGATAAAAGAGGGGGAGACAGACGAGTGACAGAGAGGAAGTGAGGAAAGAGAGGAGAGACAGAGAGACAGTGGGAATGAAGAAAAGGTGAGAGTTGGAGACAGTAGCTCTGAGCTAAAAGAATACTGACAAGAAACTAAGCCATCTGGTGCTGTCTTTTTGATTCTGGCATCATACTGACAGAGTTATTAATGCATCATGTTCCTCAGAGGCAGCAAGATTATTTTACATGTGGACTTATTAGTAGAAAAACAGTAGGTCATTAAATCCAACTGTCTGTTTTTGTACAGCAGTACTTCTAAAAACTCGGCTGGAATCACTTCTGACTCCTAAGGCTTCCCACATTACAAAAATGGAAAAAAAAACGGTATTTGTATGAATTTGGTTCCTGATCACGCTGAAAGTTCTTACTTATTCCCTAACTAAGGGGAAGGTTTGGAGTTATTATCCATCTTACATCTGTCAAAAAAGTGCTCAGACACAGAGATATTAATATGTGTGTATTCTTGCATGAATGTTTGGATACCTGCAGTGAGGTCATATCGCAGCAGGCTGAGGACCCATTCTGTGAGAATACAGGGTGTAAACAGGTAGTGACTGTGGTCATCCACTGTAAACTTGGCTTTAACCTGAGAGGAGAGAAACACATGGAGATTATAACATATAGGATCTAAATTAATTGGCTATCAATGATAATATGAATCTGTGGCCAAAATCTGGCTGATATCTGCCTCATCGGCATTAAAGGCATGAAACATAACAAAGAATGAAACTCTAGAAGCACATCTTGTGTGTCCTCCACAGTTGCAATTCGGAACTGGCATTCACTGATAGTCTGTGCCTGTATGTCCTACATAGAATAAAACAACTCTCCTGCAGAACTCTAATGTAGTTTTTCAAAACATATCACATGGGTATAGGTTTGTAATTCATGATATATTGTAGTTAAGCTCCAATCTAACAACAGCAAAGAAATTTTTGTCTGTCACCCACAGTACAGTTCAACTTTTGTTGAAGACCCATGAGACACAAGTGTATCCAATTATTACTTGAAAATACCACATGATTAATTATGCCACATTTGCGACATTAATTAACACACTTAAATGCTGCCCCAAAGTCCATGAAGTTAAAAAAAGGCAGATATACTGATGGAATTGATTTCTTTCAACCGTAAATGTATAGAGTTTTTTTTTTTTTTTGCAACAACCTCACCATATAAGCAAAATAGCAACATTTATCTAATGTCACTTGTCTTTGCTTTGTTATGCTACACATATGAGACTGTAATATACTGTCTGTATCTGTATTATACTGTAGACTTAGTTATCTAAAAAGCTGATGTGTTTTTCAAAACACTGAAAAGTACTCAACCAAACCCAGGTATTGAAAGGGGTGTCTTTAAAGCATACAAGGGGTTGGCAGTGCTCTGTTGCTGTATAATAATTTCATCCTGATCACATTTATAATCATGTGCTTTCCCTCTGTCGGGGAACAACCATGAATTCATATGAAATCACTCAAATTCAAAGTTTTAAGTCTCCAGTGACTTGTTTATGCTTTCAATTTCTCAGGCAAGAATATGTTGCTACAAATACACATGTGAACATGAATGAACACTTTGTCCAATTCAATACCTGTTCATAGAGCTGCACGAGAGAGCCAGCCAGTTGGTGTGTTTTCCCTGTGCTGGCCCAGGCTGCCTGGCTGCCCAGGCTATGTTGGAGAACTGGCTGCAGGTATGCTGAGTAGATAGTCTGCAGCTGCTCCCTGTCTGGATAGCTGAAGGCAGGGGCAAAGAAGCAGAGAAATAGATGTAGATGTAAGGGGGAAAAAAGACAGGGGTTCAGGGTCAGAGTTAGAGGGAGAGCAACAGCAAAATGAAGAAACAGAGAGAGATGAAGGATGATGTTAAAAAAGAGAAATAAAGGATTTATGTAAATTAATGAAAAATTGCATTCTATTTGTAGCACTTGCACTTTACTTACTCTATGGTGCAGATGCGTACTATAGAGGAAAGGCGGGAGGTGAGTGAATGGCTCCCAACAGCACCCCCTGTTGACATGGAGGCCACCACCTGGATGTTTTCGAGACTTACCCACTCCAGATTTTCATCATAGAATCCCTTATATGTCAACACCTGGAGAAGAGACACAGTGGAAAAGACAGGTGCCTGATTATAATTGTTTTCAATGATCTGAAAGAATTTCAGATGCTCTTTATATGTTTATTTGTGTGTTTATTAAAGGGTTCAAAAAGTCAGTGAGAAAGTACTCTAATTTTACAATCCTGAACCCCAGCTAATGTGATAAGAACCAGTGTCAAAGTCTGAGCTTCTGAAAGGTGGACATTGGGATTGAAACTATACTTTTTTAAATTAACAACATCCATCCATTCATTAATTATTTGCTTATTTGTCTGTCTGTCTTTTTGACAATGTATCCACTCTACCTGTTGTAGGAAGGCAGTGAGGTTGCTGGTCCCCCATTTGTCCGGTTTGGGTAGGTTGATGTCTTTTAGGTAAAGGACCAGGTTCTCACAGTCCTTGGGTCTGAACACTCGACCAGTGTTGGAGCTGAGCAACAGGCAGGTCTGACTGAGCTTCTGTAGGACATGGCGAGATGAGGTCTGTGCACTACAGTGAATCGCAGCGACTTGGGTGGAGCGCAGCCGGGAGAAGGCGTACCGCAGGAGCATGCTAGACAGAAAACAATAAATCAAGTCAAGAACCACACACTCACTTATCATTTTAGGTGTGGAGAGACATTATCTCACAGTGTACTAAAGTTTCAGCTAGATGCAAAAGTGCTTCAAGTTTTACACAGCTCAGTTTCAAGTAAGTTTAGGATGGTGTCACAGATATAACGGAAAAGCAGAATTGTTTACTAGGGATATATTTCACAAGAGGGGCTTTGGGATCTAAAGAAAAGTGTTTGTCAGAACAGACCAAAAGGCAAAGTGAGACATTTTATGAGGGCAAAAAGAGAGACAGAATAATTGGAAAGTAAATGTAGTACGTGAATGTGCGTATTTGTACTTTCCAGTATATGTGCGTATAAATTAATTAGATGTTCTTTTATCATAACACTAAACTCAAACCCAGTGCCAGTGACCTTTCAGGCAAAGTGAGGCAAGAAAAGGGGATGAGAAAATGAAAAAGGGAGAGAGACTCAACTGGAGTGTAAAAGGCAAAATGAGCAACCCTTGTTCTTCAAACCCCTGGGGTGAGAAGCAATTACTTTTGAGGCAACAACTCACTGTGTACAGATACACAAGCCAAAGCACATACAACACACACACATGCAGATATGACCCTTATTCTGACTTGTCAGTGTGATTACATGAAAGGTCGAGTCTTGAATAAAAGAAGCTTTGATATCAGTGTTGATTGTGTGCTTTTCAGCCTCCACATTTGAGTGCCTCTGCCTCACAGTCCATTATGCACACTCTTCCACTGTCACCTCACTAACCCTACAAGAAGAACTATATGAGGTTTGCCTGGGAGAATACCTACTTAAACTGTTTATACAGTCTGCCATTGCAAAACAAAATGAAACAATGACAGTAATCTTGCTAAAAGAGTGGATAATTTAGCTCAATAATGGCCGAATACCAACATACACTGTTTGAAACTACTATGCTGTTTTTTTTTTCTTCCATGTCAAGATATCCAAAATCCTGGTTTAGCAATATTAACAGTATGAGTTTAATTTTGTTTTTACATTGCATTCTAGCATTGTGTGTGATTTTGTGAATAAGTGTAAATACAGTATACAGTGTATCTCCATATGTATAATTTTGCAAGTGTGTGTCTATGACTCCTATGTTTATGATTATGCAAGTATTTGTGTGTGCCTTTATTACTGCATATGTATAATTACCCCTTTCCACAGCCCTCTGGGCCAACAATCATGAAGGGCTGCCTGTGCTGAGCAGTGAGCCATAGGGAGAAACAGTGCAGACCTCTCTGCATGTCTGGCGTCTCTATAACAGGAAGTGTGTGCATATGAGAGAGCTGTTCCAGTGTGAGACCCTCGGGATGCTGGAATATATAAGCTGCTAGATGGCCGCTGTCAGAATCATAGTAGGTATCTAGTGGTTTTCTGGTGTCTGGTGGGCTTTCCCTGGCCCAGCTCAGCAACTAGAGAAGTACAAAGAAAAAATAGCACACATCAGGACCAGGGATGGTACCTTTCTGATTAGTGGCATTACGAAAGTTCCCCACCAGGTGCATATCCTGCATTAGTACTTGAATGATGACTCATCCTCCTATTTCTTATCAGTTCCCGCTAAGAAGACCTCATGTAAGAAACATGCCTCTAAGGTTGAGACATGAATAAAATTTAAATCCCAAAACTAGACTGTTCTTACTGTCGCCCTCTGCCCATGCAAAAAAACAAGGGGGTCCTTACCTCCTTTGCAAACTCCTGTCGTGTTTTGACGCTGAGGTTTCCTCCCAAACCTCTAAGAAGACCAACAATAAACTGACCTCTCTCTGTCACGGCATTGAGGTGTGACAGACCATTGAACACTGTACCCACCAGGCTAGTCTCCACCACAAAGTCATTCTGATGAAAGGAGAGAAGAAGAGAAGAGGTTATACAAGTTTGAAAAAAAATCTACAAAGATTTTGGAATAAATGGGGTTTAAACAAGAGAAAACCGAGTACATGTGTGTTACTTAACTAAACAGGATATGATAACTGGATTTATCCAGTAATCCTGGTCAAAAGTGATTTTGGAGTTTATCACACTCTTGTATGTTAGCAATTAAATCCATTAAAATGACCACTGCCAACTGTACATGGAGGTCATTTATTCAAAAAGTTATTTTAGTCACCAATATGGCTATGTGTTGATGTACACAGAAAATGTTGCTTCATGTTGTTTAGTGCATGCAAAACTGTGTCAGGGCTGTTTCAGCATCCAGACCTAAACCCTTAGTTCAATGTGTGTTGACTGTTTTTGAGTCGGTATGTAGAAGTAGGATAGAGCAAAGGTGACCTGCTTGACCACCCAGTCCAGGGCTCGTTGGAAGTAGTCTCCCAGCCAGTTTTCTAGGTTGCTGCGACAATCCTCAGGCTGACTTCTCAACCACGACTTCACCAAGGCACCCACATCAATGTCTTCATCGCTAAAAAGATAAGTTGGATAAAGGGGGGTTAAAAAAAAAATCCGTGAGACAAGCTGGTATAGAAAGATGGAATTTGGTACAAATAAACAAGTAAAACCTTGTCTGTATAGGCTGACTGACCTGAGAAAGATCATGCCCATGCGAGAGATGGTGGCTGGTGAGGCACAGCTAAGGTCATGAGTCTCAAACAAGAAGTTAACATTTGGTCCGAACTGGATGCGTTCTCCACTAGGCATGGTTAATAGCCGATTATCATCAAGCACAGAGTTCAGACTCTCAATCCACTCTGGGTCAATATCACCATCACACACAATCCATGAGCTCACCTCTAAAAAACAGAAAAATACATATACATATATGCTGTAGATACATACAGTACATTAACCTCAATACATCCAGTGCAGAGTATAATAAAATGTAGACAACTTAGGCTAAACGTATTTGGTCCTTGTAGAGTGTACTGGGTGCAATATACTCTACAAGTAGTAGCCAATACTATGGACCAAACTTCATGTCTGGCTGAGCAAGACAGATTATTATGACCCATTTGCACCTATTTGAATGGCGTCTCCTTCTTACCCTGTAATTCTCTGACCACATTCCTGGCACTGTGTGTGAGGACACCATCAGCCCATTCTCTGGTGTCCATGTCTATATGTCCAAGTAGCTGCTGTCTGGGCATGGCCTTGGGATTCATTGTGTACTGCTTCACCTACAAAAATACAGCATCAGCGAGGAGGCACTCAACATGGGGAATGTTTTTTTAACTGACCCATAAACTTTCAAATAAATGCTTTTCATGCTGCTTTATATCTAAATAAGACAGCATTTTGAATATATGTACAGTCTGAATCGATGAATGAAAATCCAGGTAGGCAGTTTGTCTCTTACTCACCACTTTGTCTGTTTTGCTGAGAGCAGCCCTAAGCATCCTCCAGAGTGTAGACTTCCCTGCTCCACTTGGCCCTACAATAACTACACCCATGCGCTGTCTCAGCTGTTCATTCAACTCCAATGCCTTCTTCAGCTATATTGAGATGAAAAAACAGTAATTCATCATTCTAAAAACTATCCAACAGTTGTCGTAGTGTTAATGTTAATGACTTTGTATGGAGTTATCCAAAACGCTCTCTAAATACCGGTTGACATAATGTATCATGACAATAATGTGTATATTCAGCTAATAAATAAATGTCTTCATGTACACACCTGGCTGGGTATAAGCTCAAGTCGTGCCTCCTTATAGACTTGTTCTAGTGCACGCATGAGTATCTGGTCCTCCACATCAGTGAAATTAACCCCAGAGAAGACATCTCTGACCAGAGCATCAAACCGGGAGCTATCGGCAAACGTCAGCTTGGACATTGTGTTCAGTCTCAATGCCTGCACCACCAGACTACTCTCCTGAACTGAATGAAGATGAAAGAGATTGATTTAATACAAATTGTTTTATGCCACTGAAAGAAGACTAGATGCATAGAAGCAAATAAATAATACAGGCTTGATAGAGAACCCAAAACACAAGGTTGTGAAAGTTAACTTTTCGAGTCGTGTTGCCCTGTTATAAAAGTGCTAATTACCAAAGCTTGTCACGATTTAAGAGTTTGTCAATACTTTTGTTCTATTTTCCAAAGATGCTGGCCTTCCCTGCAGGCATAAATGTGTTTTTTTTTCTCAGCAGAGAGGAACACTTGGCCAGACTACACACAAAGACAAACACAAGAAAACCTTGGGGACTCATTGACAGACAGGAGGTGCATTTAGTGTGTGTTTGTATGTGTCTGTGTGTTTTTGACATATAAAAGGCGGGTGGTGGAACAGAAGGATTTTTTTTTTTTTTTTGAAGGGAGAGAGGGATGGGTACAAGAAGAGGCAGAGAGGAAAATGAAGAGATAGAGGGGAAGGGATTGAAAAGCAGAGATATGAAGGGAAGTTGGGGGTTGGGAACAGAGGGCAGCGAGTGAGAACGTGTGGGACAAGAGCAGCACCGACAGCCAGGTATCAGAGAGAGAGATAACAAGGGGTCAGAAGGAGGGGGAAGGAGGTGGGGAAAGAGGTACTGAAAAGGTAAACAACAGAACTCTGGCAAAGTGTTTGGGAACGAATGGAAAAGGACCAAAGTACAGACAAGTGAAAAGCCCAAGGGAAGAGAGTTTTTAAAGGGAGCATTTAGACTAAATGTCAATTGATGTGTGTATATTAGAGGATTTAGAGGGCAAGAACAGCGGGTGTATAGAGAAACATCTCTGGTCAATAGAGCCTTTAGATGTCCAAGGACCCTAATGAATTGTGTTAATCAAACTGCATTTTAGAGCTATTCACATAGAGACACAGATAAACAAAACATTTTGCAGTGTGACCCTGTTTGGTACAGGATAAACATCTCCAAACCAGTTGAATTTTCACTATCACCTTGTCCTCTAATAGGTTTCATCAGCTCTACAATTTTGTGTCTTTTAGGTCAGATGCTTACTATTTACATTTGCTTACAGATGCTTACATTTTAGACACACTTCGACCAAAGGACAAAAAGTAAATTTTCAGATTATTGACTTTATTTTTTTTTAAAAGAAGTGGAAAACCTGCAACTTTTTACTTAAACATAGTGCACTACAGTGACATTATAAGCTATGTAAATATACTACAGTCAGTCTGACTGCTCTGACTGTTAAATGACAGATATGTGAATATGAATTATTAATAATAAAAAAAAAACATTTGTAGACATTAGAAGGATTTTTTTAAAATGGAGAGAGGGATGGGTACAAGAAGAGGCAGAGAGGAAAATGAAGAGATAGAGGGGAAAGTACTGAAAAGCAGAGATTTGAAGGGAAGATGGGGGTATATATATTGATTAACTTCAATTAGTTTTTAGGCAGTCTGCAGCCTGTTGACCATTCTGTCTCTGTGTTATATTTAATTGTGATCTGTTGAGCAGGCAGCCACAAGCCAGAACAAACAGGCATCAAAGAATCACATGCCATAATTGCCAGAATAATTTGGTTTCGGAACCACTGGGCAGAACATTCAAAGATTTGTTTATCTCATCAAGTGGCCGATGCTCAAATCAACAATGACTTTAGAAGTCATCACTAAAATACTACTTTAGTACCACTGAGCTTTCCGGACGCATTTTTCAATTTCAATTCAATGTGACTGATTAATTTTTAATAGCTTTTCCTTATCGGATTTCAATACTGACACTAGTAGACTCCTTACCCATAAAGTGTAAGTAACACTGCAAACAATTGTTAAATCCTTATTTACAGCAAATTCATTATCTTAATGTCAAAGAACAATGACAATGTAAATATTCTCTCTACCCTCTTCAACACACTTTACACGAACAGTAAAATATAGACTACAAATACATTGTTTAAATTATGTAGAATGATTTCTGAAATGTGTTTTGTTTTGGAATCCCACAATTGTCTTTTTTGCCATCTTAAATATTAACTCCCTCAGAGCACATCAGTTTTTTGATCTTATCTATACTATATTACTAGAACAATCTCTATACACTGTGCCCTTTCTAAATGTAACCAGTTAAATCATCTGTAGAAGGGTCATTCAAATTTTTCATGGGCTGAGAGAATACATAACAGTACCCCATTAATTTTGCATTGTGCTCTTACAACATTTTTGGACTCATGATGGACAGTCAAAATCAATGCAGCAGAACCAAAGTTGTTATCATTTTTCTATCATGCACTCTCTTCCTTGTCAGAACCAGGCCTCTACACCTACAGAGGGTTATTTTTTATTTCCACGCCAAATGATTCAACTGATTAGCACAACGTCAACTTCAGACGGAGAGAAGTCATCAGTGAAATCACCCAGTATTTTGTTTGGCTAGAATGTAGGCCTGCCTGTTTTCACACCCTGATGGCATGAGATTGTAGACCTCAACATGTGTTTTTCAGTCATTAAAGTTTGGTGCTCTGCATTAGCCACATTTGTCAAATGTACTCCCAATTGCTAGATGTCTGTACCATATACTTTGTGTAGTTCTGTTTACCCAACACAAAAAAGTTTTGGTACTGTGGCAGCTATAAATGTGACTCCAGGTCATGGAAAAATGTGCACTCACTTTCTCTTAACTTTCCCGTCATGCCCCACTGTTAGAAAAGTAAAAATGCCTCACAGAGATATTGTACATTATAATAAAAAAAATAGCCGGGGGGGTCTTACTCTTGTCCTTGTCATGACTCCTCCTCTGTTGCTGCAGGAGACTGCCACAGGCCTTCAGCACCGTCTTCAGAGCACGCAAACCCCAGTCATAGTGCTGCTGTGGAGTCAACAGCTCCCTGGAGAGACAAATAAAGGCACACTTTCACACATACTCACACACTCTCAGTTAACTGTAGTACTGGTTACAGCACTAAGGGGTGGGAGGTAGAGGATAACCTGTTCACAAAATCAATAGACTGCAATAGATGCTAGTGGCAGTTTAGATCATTTCAAATAAATTGAACACACACAGCATGATTCAGTTTGAAACACAAAAAACACCACTTAGTGAACCACATAGACCAGAAGACCAGATTGGTGATACACATATAATCAGTATTCTAGTGATAAGTTTATGGACAATGTAATAAATCTCCTACTCGTACTCCCTTCAACGTCAGTCCTACACCAAACCAAAAAAAGACTTAACCCAACAATTTCTACCTGGCCAGGTTGAAAACTGCAACCAATTTGCGTCCCAGTATTTCTCCATTTTTGAAGCCCTCAGAGTAGAGGATGACCTCAGCAATGAGCTCATTGTCTGGCCTGCTCATTGCCACAGGCCTGAACAGCTGCTTTAGGTTGTCTGGAAGCTTCTGTCGGCCTCCGTAGCCTTTTCCAGCTGGGTTCAATGTAATGAACACTCCAGAGTTTGGATCCAATTCCACCTGGAGAATGAAGAGAAGAAGGAAAAGTTATTCTCATTGATAAAATGTGTTTTATACTAGCACGAAAATAGTTTGATTGATTGCTTGATGATTAATGACCCAACCAACTCTTCCACAATGGATGAATTAATAACTGACTGATTTATTAACAGATGGATTTAACATAAAAACAAGAACTGCAGGTTGAAGGGAAAAACTGGTACTGTGTGTGTTCAAGTATGTGTGTATATACAAGCCAGTGAATTAAACAAGTAAAATATAGATATGAAACATAAGATATAATAACTAAAGAGGTACTGAAAGACAGAAAGTGGCCTTGAGAAATGGTGAGTTACTGGTTTTTGGCATCAGTACTTGGAAACATCAATATGTTTATCTGCATCTACTCTTATTTTCTGACCTCCTTCCCCAGCAGATCACATGTGTACTTGTGATGTTTTAGAGAGTCTTGGATGGCCTGAATCTGCATGGAAACTGCAGATAGCACTGCTTCCTCCAAACGGTTAAACTCATCAAAGCAGCCCCATGCTCCACACTTCACCAAGCCCACAAAGATTCGTCCCATTGACTTCACATCGATACCCTGAAAAACAGACCGACGCAAACCAGAAAAAAGATATTGTGTGTTCTCACTGAAAGTTGTTCTCAATTATCAATGTTT
The DNA here is from genome assembly GCF_016859285.1 of Xiphias gladius. Taxonomy (NCBI): domain Eukaryota; kingdom Metazoa; phylum Chordata; class Actinopteri; order Istiophoriformes; family Xiphiidae; genus Xiphias; species Xiphias gladius. The sequence goes on along the minus strand of NC_053406.1, from coordinate 12,497,111 downwards.
TTGTGAATTTGCATGTGTGTGCGCTGACACATTGACTGATTAGAAAATTAAGGGGTCACTGGGCATCTGCCTACTTCCACATGTGCAAACCATGGATATGCTAATTCCAGTGTGTATACCTGGACCTACATATGTGTTTTGCTTTCAGAATAATGTCCAGAAATATAAAGTTTTGGCAGACAACATGAGGTGTAGTCTTAGATTAAGTGCTCAAAGTTATAGATGTTAAATCCGCTCACATACTTTCTAAGAGTATCTTTATACCTCATCACAGTTGAACACCAGCACTTGGCGTCCAAACAGACCCCCCAGGGCTTTGACTGACTCAGTTTTTCCTGTGCCAGCAGGTCCATAAGGGTTCCCCCCAAGCCCCATCTTCATGGCCTGTGTCAGAGTCAGGTAGCACTTATCAGTCAGTGGAGTGTGCACCAGCTTAGCTGCATTCCCCTGGGATGGAGAAGAAAGTGAGCGATAATGAGAAAAAACATGACAGAAACACATTGAGATGAGCAGACAGAAGTAAGGATATGAGGAGTGAGAGAAGGGTGGAGGGACACAAGCGAGGGGGAAAGAAGCCAGCAAAGGATAAAGGCAAACAGAGCAATGGTGGATTAAAAGAGTGAGGAATGGAAAACAAATGAAGGACAAGCAAGAGAAAATGAAAATGAGTGAGACGGACTCTAGCATGTGTTTTTCAAAGGAACTACAGAGGGTGAAATACAGCAAGGTACCTTCAGTGGTCCTCATCTCTGCTTAAACAGTGCCCCCAATAGGTATAAAATCAAAAAGTTAAAGTAAACCTGAATTTTCAAGTTTGACAAGACAGACTGTGCATGCATGAGCACATCTAATACATATTTGTTCATTAACTGCTGTTAATTCCCATTGAATCATCTTGGGGAAATAGTCAAAGTACAGATAATTATTTGAACCAGTTATGAAAATTACCAATCATTTAACCCACTGCAGTAAAAATAAATATTTACCGTTTTTCTATTTATACAGGCAAGCAAAGTAAGCATATTTAATTACCTCTTTGGTAATTTATTAGAGTTATTTTTTGGTTTTATATTCTAAATTAATCAGAAAATAACAGAAATACGTAAATAAAGGTAAGGTGCAGCCCTAGAAACATCAGTGTATGTTTGTGAGTGTTTGTCTAGTCAATTACAAATAAGAGTATGTACACTAACTACATGCAAACACACCTGGTATTCATATGTATAGATGAATTGTGCATCCACCATATGTATGTAGCAGCATTTGTCTGGTCCCATGTAGAAGCGAAGCTGCTTCTTCCAGGCCCAGGCATCAGGACTGGTAACTTCTGCCTGGTTGAGCTGCTTCACGACACTGATGTTGTGGATGATATCCAGAATTAAGGCCTTCTGCTTCAGCTGCAGGACACTTGACTCTGTACAGGAAGACATGCATGAATATCAGAATGGTAGGATCTGTAAAATTACACACATAACAAACTTGATAATAAATAAGGATGTAATATATAGTGTCACATACAGTATTCAACCAGGCCAAACCTATTTTGCTTTTGTAATTAAAAATATAAATATGCACACCAGTAAACAGAAACATTTGTATTATCATATATTATACAGAGTGCTGTATACACCCCTTTATAGTTCTGTTGGATTAAAGGGAAAAACTACACGATTTTCAAATCCAATTCAAGATCTCTGTAACATAAATTTCTCTTTCTCCCTATTCTTCATTAAATATGTAAAATTCTTATTAATCTTTACCTTAATATCTAGCAGACTAATTAGTACTTTATTTAGTATTCTGGGCTTGATATTAACCCAAGGCCATTAGATTATTAGACAGACAACCCTGCCAGGCACTCCTTTAGCTGCTTTGCTGAGAATAGATGGTAGACCTTTATTGTAAGCAGACAGAATAACAATAGCTTATATGTTTCCATAAAACACCTGCACTTGTCATCTGTAAGGAAAGCTGTTCAAAGTAAAATTGCAGAATCATATCAAACAAACAAAACAGGTGAAATTTTGAAACAACAATTTAGAAAGGAAAACGTCAGACATAAATACAGCCACAATGATATCTCGGGAAGTCAGTATCATCAACAAATACTGGCTTAACTGTCAATGATTGCACAAAATGCAGAAAAAGGCACTTTAGGCAACAGTTTTAATTGTTCCTAACTTGTCCAGCATCCCTAATTATTTAGTACCCTCTGTAGTTTGAGAAGAGAGTAGTGTCACAGTTGAGCAAAAAATTAAAAAGAAAACAGAGTAGAATGATGAAATTATATTAAGAATAATACATAAAGTTCACTGTTTGACTGAGAAATGCCCTGCCTCAAGTGCATATCTTGGTCACAACTAACTAAATATGAATAACTAAGTATGTTTATTTATGTTTACAAATATACATATACAGTATATAATCAACAGAATTTCCTTTTACTGTCAAAATTCAGCAACAACCCTGAAAATCCAGTAGGGCTATAGTGAGTAAGTACTTTTTATATAGAAATTTTAGGGTTAGATCTTTGAATCACAGGTCTTCACTGTGGATTGCTTTTCTACATCCATCTCTGAAGCTGGGATTTGATATTGTAATTTATTATGGGTTCACATGCCATCTGCTAGGTACTGTAGATGGTTTAGGTGCCTTGTATGTAGGAATGCATCACTGATGTCAGCCTTGCCCCACAGGCATACAGAATACCTTGCCAAATGTACACCATCCTGTCTTATCGCTCTACCAAAAGGGGAGATAGCTCCCTGCCTGGGTTAATAGCCCATTTATGTAAACTGGGTAATGTGATTATCCTTCTTGCCATTACTTTTGTTGCTTTAATCAGTACTACAGACCCTTCAGACTACCTGTTTTTTTTTAAGAGAGCCAGTAATTTGATGAGATGTTATCGCTGAAATGAATTCCATTTCAAGTGTGAATGGTAAAGGTTTTGCATGCAAGACATTCACAAAATGAACCATATTATCTGAAAATATATAATAGTCCTTATCACAGTGACGTCTCGAAATATCTGGTATTCTATTCTACAAATCTGACTGACTCGCTAAAGTAGAGAATTAAGAAAACTTGCCCCCAGTAACACTGGCAATGCTTTAATAGATGCATTTTTATATGACAGAGGATTTGGAATTTGGCAGTAATGTCCCATGAAATTATGCCACTACCAGGGTTATGGAGGAGCTTTTCATCTCATGCATGAATAATAAACCTTGATTTAAATTTAAAAGTCTTTTTTACATATTCAAATTCTGTAAAAAATAAATAAATAAAATTTTAAAAAAAAGAAGACTCAGCTGTTATCCTTTACGTTGCTTTATATTTAGCCTTGGGTCATTAAATTAGCCTGCCAGCTACTGTGTCTGCAGCTTTAGGGGTTCTGCCCCTCTGCATGCTATTGTGTCTGACTGGCTATCCAGAGTTTCACCAAAGAGCAGTCATTTGGCATGAATCTCTCAGTCATTATTAATAACTCAAGATTATGATCAGAGTTTAATCATTAACGACACAAGAGGGAATCTGATAACGGAACAGATCGCAAGTGTCAAGGAGCAACTGTTTATAAGGACAGTCGCAGAGGGCTTAATAATGTCAAGAATGTATCAGAAACCAAGCAGCAGGACAGGGCTGAGCGATCTGCTGCAGAAAAAAATGGGGCTAAGAAAGCAGCATAAAATCATGCATTTAGTTTGCTGCAAAGACATCGCTACATTTAATGACCTTATGTCAAAAAAAATTGCATAGACTAGGTTATTTTTTATTTCAGCTTCTTCTGACTGCCTGGTTATTAGTCTCAGATCAGACATTGTTTTATCCTCTCCATCTCGAATGACATCCCAGATTATGATCAGAGTTTGGTTATTAACACCACACAAAGATACAGTATATGGCTGAGCAAATTTAGGGAATGAGGTAAAGGCGTTGTGAATGCACTTATACAAGAGAAAGACAGAAGGTTTGGTCTTTTAAACTTGGAGGACACACTGGCATTTTCACTATGAGTGATGTCACCAGTGGCATACATTGCTTGACTCAACATTTGTGTCATTTATTTCATACCATTCCTACCATCATTTACCTATTTTCATTTAACAAGCATGAAACATGTGCATGCCAATGGTTCACCAATGTGCGTGTTTAAAAATGAATTGATTTTTGGCCACTAGGGGTCAGAAGAAGAACACCAAAAACAAGTTGACAGTCATACAGCCTGGTAATATTATCAGCTTATGAAGCTGTTATTACTAACATGTTAGCAAACACTTGACTACTTAGAGTGTTCAGAAAGAACCTATAGCAAAGTTTGGAGGCAGCATTGTTTTATATAAAGTCAGTAAAAAAATGCAAGTCAACACAAACACATGGATTCTCTCCGGGTCGTTCTGACACTCCATACACAGTCAGTGTGTATGTTGCTAACAGCTACAGCTAACGTCTTTAAAGTAAATACATTGGTGTTTCTATCAAATCATCGCAGACTGTAAAACTACTACAGAAAGGTCAAATTCAAATAAATAAAGTAATGTGTCAGTGGGATAAAGTAATTTGAAAGTTGGTAACACTATTATTTTTGTTAGTTCTGGGAGAAGTTACAAGAGTCTGAAAGGACACACATATATTTGCCAGTGCACAAACCTACCTACCTGTGTTAGCATGATTGTCAGAGCTAGTGTCCACTGTAGTGTAGTGTTCTAATTTGGCATTGAGTTCCAGCTCCAGCTGCTGCAGATTCTGATCTTTTAGGGCTCTTTCCACGTCTTCAGTAAACTGGATTTGCTCAGCGAGACAAAGAATCTACACCAAAAATATAATATAAAGTTCATACATTTCAGAGTTAAGAAGATGCTTTTACAGGAAAAATTCTGTCATTTCACATCCTGGGTCACACTGTCTTACAACTGAGAAATTACTGACATATGGTCTTGAATTTCATCTTGAACAAACACTACAAATACATGTAATTTACAACAATTAAATGTGGCACAGTTTCTACTGCTGAAAAGACATTCAGCTAATTCAAAGGCCTTTGGGAATGTACAGAAAAAAACAGATATTGTATCTTCATATACAATTACTTTATATAAAAAGCATGTGTGTACCTGTGATGGGTAGCGTGAGGGGTCCACCTCCCCTTTCTTTCCTGCTGACACACATTCATGTAGCAGGTGTTTAAGAGTCTCCTTCATTTCCACAGACAGCTCACTTAACCACACCTAGAAAGAAGAAAAACAGTTCACACAGAGCCACAAATATGTACAAATAAAAGCACTGTATAAAACTCTTAAATGAAACACATTATGTTCTGCTTTGAACACACTGAAACAAAACACATACATGCAAAGCTTCAAATGTCCGAACAGACATATATCCAACACAGAACATACAATATATACTTTCACACAAAACTCTGCACAACAGCTTTACCTCCACGAGGCTGGAGATGCGTATGAGGTTTCTGAGTGGCACTATTTCTCCCTCCAAAGAACACATTGCAACAATGAACTGGCACTGCTCATCAAAGACAACACTGTGGATGCCTACACGGATAATACATACACAGATTACTTTCCCTGTCCAAGAGAATATGCTACAAGAGATCCAAGGAAGAGATGAGAGGGCGACAGAATAGAGGCGAAGAAAAGAGTAAAGAGCAAATAAGAGAAACAGAATAGATCTGAGTTTAACAAAACAGAATACAGAATAGAACAAAACATAGGTTTCTGACCCGCAAAGAGTTTCTTGAGGTGTGACTGGATGACTGTTGGGTTGGTTGCCTGTCCAAGAATCTCTAGCAGATCATCATCTCCTATGAAATAGAATCTTGGGAAGGCAGAACGCTTCTCCTGCAATAACCACACACAAATGCTTAAAAAAGACGTTGTGATTCTTGCATGACTTGTTATGCATGCACAGATGTCTTTGGACACAAAAATGTACGTGTGTACCTCCAGGAACTCATTGAGTGACTTTTGGCAGCGCTGCAGCTGATCCAGTATGGTGACCAGGGAGTTTCTGATGCCAGCCCTTGAGCTCAGAGAAACAACTCTATTGTCTCTCTGAATGTCTGACATTATAGACCTGTTATACATATTAAGGAAGTGTTTTGTTACTGATAAAACACATTCTGACAATAATAAAATATAATTATGTAATTTTCCATTTCTTCCAGCAAAAGACAGATAATCTTATTGTTATACTTATAATGTATATACCTATAATAATATCAGCTATAATAGATCTGGAACATAAAAAGAAACTGTGGGGATACACAAAATATTGGTGGCTGATATATTATTAATCAATAAGTAAGACAAATAAATTATTGTTATTGCTCCAATAATACAATTTGCTGTAACGTGCTGCGCAGCAAGAAAAAAATTACCATCATATATGATATCGATATAGAATCTGACACTGCCTGTATACACACTATAAGCTTAAATTTAAGGGTGAATGATTAATAGTGCTTTATTTAGCTGAAAACTGATTTACAAAATAGAGCAAAAGCTCACTATATGTGATACAGTCACACATACAACACACACAAAGTACCTGAAGTCTTCATCAACCCGTTTGAAGCGGGGCTCCTCCCGCGGCAATGCCCCTCGTCCAAAAATAGGCTCCAGATAAACCCAACGTCTCTGGATTGCATTCAGACTCAGCAGGTATTCATCTAAGTCTGATAGACGACCCTCCCAGAGACTGACCTGGATATACACACAGTAAATATAGTAACAATGGTTAGTGCTGCTTCACTAAATCTCGATATATGAGTGGAACACAAATAACAAAAACAATGCACCAGTAGCAGAAACAGCAATTTATTTGATTAAGTTAAAACATGATGTATCATTTATAAATAGAAAATAAAATGAAGCACTTAAAAGACTATAAAAGTTTGTGCATTGATTCAAGCCCTTCACCTGACCTTGTCTTGAAAGCTGCGATAGTAGGGAGAGTCTTTCAGAGACTGCAGCAGACAGCGGTTATCTCCCACCTGGATGGGCAGAGTGGTGATAAAGCCAATGTGTGGTAATCCTTGAGCTTTTATTTAATGTGCCAGTAGATACGTATGTCTTCATTTTCCTGAAGACATTTTAGTGCATCCCAATGGTCACTGTAAGTTAGATCCTTTAATTGACCTGTCTGAAACAATGATTAACAAAAGTAATGAAGCGAGGGAAAGTTCTGACCATGTGAATAGTGACAACAACAGCTAAGGAAGTCTTGAACATTGCTCTGCATGTAGGCATCACTTTTGTATACCATCTTCTTTTGTTAAATAGCATTATGCTGAATCAAAGATTTACAGGTGGGTTACGGTCAAAGTGTGGCTAATAAAACTATAACAAGTTATAGTAAATTGCATTTTACTTTACTGACTAAAAACTTCAGCGACAGCCTAAGATAAACCCTGAATCACTTTGAGAACACACTAAATGAATGTGTGTTTTGTGTTTATATATGTGAGTCTACCTGGTTGACGATATCCTTCCAGTCCTTGACTAAGGTGAGAGTGCGGCCACTGCTGTCTGTGTACTCAGTGAGGTTGAAGGTAGCTGCAGCTCCCCACAAATCCAGCTCCCTCAGGGCTTCTCTGATCGTCACCTCTGCCTGGGCACGGCTGTTCAGGTCCTAAATGCAGGAGATGCACACACAGCTTGGTAATCTGTGTTCACTCACCACTTTATATACATTTTATAAAACCAGTGCCAGGCATCCTGTAAGATCCACAAATATTACTCCACCGGGGTGGTTGGCAAGAACTTTTACCTCTGCACCACCTGGGTGCCAAGTTTAGCCAAATTTTCAAATTACAAATTCTGAAAATATTCTACGTGGCTTGCCAGGAATATAATGTTAGGCATAGAAACTCTAAGAATTGTGCTGATATTATTAACATTGTACAATTATCTTTGCCAGAATCATTTGTACAATGTATGAATGTACAATATCATGACTGAATATAATCAATTACTGAATATAATCAATTACTGAGTAATGATAAGAAATAAAGACACTGCAATTATCAGTTAAATCAGTCCTTAATGGCCTAAACACTTCAGTTAAAAAAAAACAACAACAAAAAACATTTTGGCATTTAACAAAACTTTTTAAAAGTAATATATAAGGTCCAAATGAAAACAAAAGTGTTGGCTGACCACTAAAAGTCAAAACACAAGCAGCAAGCCATCTCTCTCTCCCAAATTGATTGATAGGTTGTATGTAAGTCCAAGATATCAGTGGTTTCTGATGCTGTTAAAGATTTGTTTACATGACTGATTTTTGTGGGACCAGCAGAAAACTTTCAACTATAACTAGTTCAGAAATACTTAAATGATCATATTTTATCTACACATCAAACTATTTAATGATATACTGTATGCGAATAAGCCTGTAAATCTATATGGAAAAAAGTTTCAAATTGGGCATTTAATGCAAATACAAGCCCATACAATGTCAATATACTGTATTCTCAGTTTCTAACTTGCTGCTGCCCCCTGGTGTCCATTGTCATTTATTGCAATAACGATGGTCTAAAAAACCAAAACCAAAACAGTTCCTATTTTTTATAGATATCATATAAAAAATATGAACCATTTAAAGAGTTGTGTAGTGTGCTTCCACAAAGCATGTATATGTATTTGCATGAGTGTGTGTGTGTGTGTGTGTGTGTGTGTGTGTGTGTGTGTGTGTGTGTGTGTGTGTGTGTGTGTGTGTGTGTGTGTGTGTGTGTGTGTGTAAACCTTTAGCTCCAAGGCTTTTTCTGTGATGGTATTTGCCACACTAAGGAGGTCATTAAAGGTGAGTCTCTCTAACGTTGTCCCTCTTGGGAGACCCAGCAAACGGAACATGTCCAACCAATGATCTTGGGACAGGTGCTCCCCACGTACGTACTTCAGCACTGGGATCATGTTCTAGACATACAGATGGAAAAGTGTGAAAATAAAAGCACAAACACTAAAAAAAAATACCCAAAGATCTGGAATGAGATCCCCTATCAAATCATAATAAGTGGTTTTCTTTCATATTTGCAAAGACATTCAGTTCTTACTCTAAAGACAATACTCTGACCACTATCATGCACCTAAATGTCTTACAACTATTAGGCTTTCTTTTTGTTTTGTTTGGTACCATGAAATTTGTGTGCATCTTATGATCCACAGAGGATGTCCCTTTTTGGTTTTGGTGATTGACTGACTTTTTTTTATATTGCCACAAAAAGTCTCCACTTGCATGAAAGATATTGCATAATGTAACGGGCTGAATGCCATGACATTTGCTGAGCAAATGTGGTAAGTATTTCACTATATTTGAAGTTGAAATAGCTGTTTCCATTAGACTGGTAGCCTGACGTGACAACTTCAGCTGATGATGTTTTACAGTTCCTATGTCATGGCGGTATTTTATCACTCTTCAAAATGGCCAGTTTTTTACTGCAAATTGGTCTAATCCTTTCCCCAAATAAAATGAACATGGGTTTCTTAGTCTACTCATGCGTAAACACTGCTTTCACACTTAATCTTTATTTGCATCGGCTAAATTTAAACATGCTGTTTCAATTTTTTAATTCAGGCTTTTAACCCAGATAACATTCTTGCTAATTCCAACTATTGGCAGCCAAAACACGTGTGTGGGGTGACATGATAGCCATGTGTCACTCGCAAGTGATCTGAGTCAGACTGAAATGAAATTTTGCTTTAGGTCAAAATAAATTGTATTTCGTTGCAGATCCAGACCACAGTCCACAGTCCACCTACTGAGTATGTGGTCTCCATGTGCTACAACTGAAAATAAGATAATTATATATTATTCCTTCAACTGTACTACTGTCTACCTTGTATTTGTCCACTTCTGTTTGTAGCTTAACAGACATGCCTGTAGGTTGCTCCACCTTCCTTAGTCTGTCCTGCCACGTAAACAGAAACTCCTCAAACAAATACGTCTTACTCCTATAAAACAAAAGAAAAATATTAATTAACATACAACTGAACACACAATAATGACCAAAAAACAACTCCAAACAAATATATAGACCTATCAACAACAAACCCAAACTTGATCCTCTACCTGAATGTGATCCAGTCCTCCTGGGCCTTCTCTGTGAGGCCCTGCTGCCAGTCCTCATACAGACCCCACATCTGGCTGTACTCCTCCATGTCTCTTTTTGTCTCTTCCGCCATGGAGAAATCTGGAGCTTCCAGGTCAAAATAAGCACAGTCCTCACTGAGGAGAGGAGAGGAGAGGAGAGGTAATTAATTAGTTTCACATTCGGTGTGTTGATGGAAATGTATCAGTAATAAAGCTAAGTAGCTTTACAAAAGATCTATAGGTAACAGAAAGCAGGAACCAAAAGGACAATAATAAATAAAATAAAGACGCTGTTTCCTATTGAGTGACAAACCTTTATATTGTATCTGAATTATTAGTCAATCTTGTGGCTATAATCTAAATGGCTATAATCTTAAAAATCTCATCGACAGAAAAGTAATTTTTATAACCACATTTTATCTAACGAAGCATGTTCTAAAAAGATGAAGGCAATAAAGATCCTTATCAGCTGTCCTGACTCTCAGTGAAGGAAAAAACGCTAAAAATTCAGTGTATTAAAAAGAACTTACAGCAGTTTACTGCGCACAAGCTCTAGCTCCTGGAACTCTTGCTGCCTGTCCCTGATGGTCTGGAGGCATGCAAGAAGGGTAGCATGATCACCAGTCTCAAGCATCTCATCTTTAGGCTTCAGCTGGTCCCAACGGGTCTTAAACCGCTGCAGATCCGCCCTGTATGCGTCGATATGGCCAGCAGCATTACTCCGCATTACCTTGACCTAAGGGAGCAACAGGGCAAGAGAAAGCAAGTAGCACAAGAGCACAGCGAGAGACAGAAAGGAAGGGTGATTGTTGTAAATGGGCAAACGCAAAGAAAGACAAGAGACCGAAAAGAAGAGCTGAAAGACTTCAGATAAATAAATAGCAGCAGAATTCTCTGTTATAGAAACTTTGCGATGAATGTTACAACATGTGTTGATTTGTGATTTGATGTCACCTGTTCTTTGATCATGAGCTGGTGACTCTCCATGACAAGCTCCAGTTTGTCCCACTTGGCTCTGAGAGAGGACAGGGAGTCCAGGCCTGCCCCAGCCACCGCTCTCAGCAAGCGGTTCTTATCCTCAGCACACTGGAACTGAGGTAGGATCTATACCCACACAGTACATAATGTTGTTAATTAGCTAGTTACTTTGGATTGTCATGTCATGTCAAACATTTGGCCAATCCCACATGGAATTACAAGACAATGTTATATATCAAATATCAGACATATAACATGACATGGAATATGAGAGCCTTGCTTTACACTTAATACTGTAAATTCACGCAGGGCGTGTTACTGACAGAGGTAACTAACATAATTTATATTCTGATATGATCAGATATGATCTCATTATAGAGTCAAAAACAAAAGCAACAATTTCAAGGACTTTATTTTAAATTTCTTAGTCAATGTAGCAAAAGATTCAACTGAATGTTTGAAAATTAACCTGTTTCTCTAAAACCACCATGCTGATCATATATAAGGGACTAAGAGAGACTTATTTGCATAAATCTCAAGAATTAGAACTAGGATTTAACAAAGTTCATAACCAGAGTTTAGGAGTTTATTTGTCTTACTTCAGGTTTGCGGGCTAGTATCTGGCTGTATTTGCCACTGGCCGCACCAATTTCCTCCATGTTCTCTGGTCGAGTGGACAAGGCCTCCATTGACTCTGAGACAAAACTGTCTATGGCCTGTGTGTGGCCTGAAAGCAAAGGAGAAGGTGACTTGCAGATGGAAAAAGAAACAGAAAAGGAAACAGAAAGTCAGAGTACAGGGGATGTCATTGAGCCAAAAGAATGGAAAACAAAATTGAAGTAGCTAAAAACAGAGAAAGAAATGAAAATGGGGAAAGATTTGGCTAGTGATTGGTGTGAAATACTCAGATTAGTTTATATAAAAAACTTTTAATGTTATTAAGGAGTAAAAAAGTGGGAGTTCAGTCAGAGTATATGTGTGACTCCGCAAACAACAATAAAAGTAAAAGTAAAAGTAAAAAGACAATTCAGGTGTCTTTCTTTACCTTGTATGGACTTCTTGAGTGATAAAAGCAGCATGTCAAACAGGCTCTGAATCAGGTCATCGATGACGCCTTTTACTGGCTCACAGTTGACTGTGATACAATCTACCCTCTCCTGACTGACAGAGGAAGAGGGAGAAGATCAGTGCCTGTGACTCAGTTGTTACGGTATTTTTGGTGTCAATTAATGTAAGAACTTTTTAACTTGTTACCTTTCACATTAGGAACTGAGTTAAAGAGGTGAATTTAGCTAGCACAAATAAAATGTCAGCTACAAATGGCTAGATAAAAACTCTGAGACTTCCACTAAACCTGATTCATAGCAGAGAACCAAAGATGAGATCTAGGTCTTTTCTTAAAAGTTGAACAAAGAATTTTCAGAATCAAGACTGAGAAGGTGAGTGTTATCAGTTAGGTTCCATTAGCTAAAACTAACAGGGAGATGAAAGTAATAATAAACACGCAGAAATGATTAGACGGCTTGGAAAAAAACAAGTTTGATTGTCAAGTTTGATCTCTGGTCCTCAGTGCTATGAATTATTACACCAACCCTCCAATGCTCAAGTATTGTCACCTGTTTGACCCAGCTTGTGTTGATAACAAAATGTGACAAGGCTTTATTAATCAGTCACTCTTAACAAGTGATTGACTTTAGATATCAAAATAGCTGATTGTGATCATCCTGGTTAAATCTTAGACTCCCTGGTGTTGTGGACTTTCCCAACTGTTTGAAATGAATATGTATTTTATAAAAGTCAAGTAAGTAACACTCTCCAGCTTTGCTTTTGAAAAAGTATTTTGGATGTGTTTGCTTTTTCATAGAGTACGTATAACTTTGTTATATTTCGTTGTGTTTCTTATATGTGATACGCACGTGGGCAGACGTTCTGAGTCTTTCCCCCGGGCTTTCAATGCCTTGAAGTTTCTCTCCCAGTCCTGTACAGAGTTCAAATGGTTCTCCACTAACTTCTCTAAATCCACCTGGCCCAGAACCACCCAATCCTACAGCACACACACACGCACACAAACATTCACACACACACACACACACACACACACACACACACACACACACACACACACACACACACACACACACACACACACACACACACACACAGAATCACAATGAGGTTGGGTGCATAACACATTTCCTCATTTCTAATGTGCCTGTGTCAAAGGTGAGAGAAACCACAAATAATGACAAGACATACAGTAGATGACTAAATGAAAACAGAATTAAAAAATGGGAGATAAAAGAGAAGTCTAGTGGTGACTGAGGGCTTTCCCCCAACAATTTAGACATGCATGGCTGCAGACAAAAGGTCACACGATGCAGATAATATACTGTGCTCACTGTTCTATCAAGGTAGTATGAAGGGGATATTGCTGACAATGAAAATAGAAAAAAAAACAGAGCCTCAGTATGTAAATAGAGAAGCATGACTAATCCAAGTTCCATTCTTTCAAAGAAATCATCACAGCAATGTTTCATTGCAATGACTCAATGAGCAAAAGGTCAGAAACTGTTAATCAGTCAATATTATGTGAAAAGTCATGTATCAGTGTTGCAGTACAGCATCACAGTAGAGCCATAAAGTTATATAAAAACAAATACTTAAGCTCTAGAGCAAACTATTGATGGATTTATATTCTACAACTGTTAGAAATGATCAAATCTTGACTTCTTTGACCAGACTCAAATCAACTCTACGTAGTGTCAAAGAATAGCAGGCTTGCCACAGAATGCAGTGCATTACATTGGTTGTTTTTAAATAGTGATAATTACCTAACAAAGAGAAACCTTATTAGCAATTTTCTTAACATTATCCATAAGCTTTTACAGGAAGGTTAATAGAGATCACTGTCATAATAATCAATATAAAAATAATCTGTTCAGGCACCTTGAACTTGTGTTGTATAGCCTGCAGGCGGCTAAAGAGGTCCTCAGCCTTGCTGAAGATAGTGAGGAACCCAGAGGCATTTCTATCAATCATGACACTGAAGATAATCTCCTCCCCCTGGGCACTGACCCCTCTGAACTGGTTTGGGATTGAGATGAACCGCTTCATCTCCCTGAAATAGCGTGCTCGTACCTCCTCAAATGGAGGACGGAACTGCAAACGGCCTTGTCTACTCACAAAAAGGAGAGGAGAAATGAAAAAAGGTACATTTTATTCTTTAATCCACACTAATCAATAATGTCTTGGTATGAGAGAGTAAGAAACAGAAGGCTTGACAGGCAAAGAGAGAAATAGTTAAATTGCGAAGTGTGAGAATTAAGAGGTATGGGAAATAAAATCAGAAGTTTGTGTTGGCGGTTCAAGATGAGGGGAAAATTCTGAATATGTGTGAGAGGAAAAGAAAAAGATGATAGCCTGCGCTATCATCTTTACATTATAAGGAAGAGAGAGGGAGATTAAATAAGAGAACAGACACAAAGAGCAAGACAGAAAATTGGACAACTGAAAGCATGTGCTACTGACTTGAAAGTGAGGTCTATGTGTATTTCAGGCAGGTTTTTGTTCAGAGCTTCCAGTCCCGTCTGGTATTGGTGTTCAAGAGCCTTGTACAACTGATGGTTCCAGTGCTGACGCCACGCCTGCATGTCATTAGACCTGAAGCCCTATACACAGACATACATCCAAGGAAGAGATTTAAGATCCGCTGTACAGGTTGTGTATGTCCAATGAAAAGCTTAGTAATGGGCACTAAAATAATTTTGTATCATGCTTATTTACAATGATAATAGCAGTAACCACAGAGCTCCTTGGTGACTTTTCTCATTTTCTCCAAATGTTTATCCTGTAGTCATCATTAAAGAAATAATATATTCTGTAAAAATATGTATTAAAAAATTTCATTTCGGCCAGCAGCAAAGACACATATACTTCTGACTGTAATCTATACCTGAGCCTCCAGAGTGGCAAAGCCAGTACGGAGGTCCTGAAGGCCATCCTTCCACCGCTGCTGATGTCGGAGCAGGTCCACATTCATCAGTGTCACCACCTGAGAAATGTACCGAGAGATGTGCACACAAATACGCAGAACAGCAAGGCTTGATTTATTAATCTCAGATTATGTTTCCAAAGAAATGTGCACACGAAAAATGATTCAAATTAGTGCTAACGGCCTCTGTATTCAATCATACAGCAAAATATCTGAGGTCAAAATATAAAGGCAAGATATAACCTTGTCAATGAAGTCAGTGTG
The DNA here is from genome assembly GCF_016859285.1 of Xiphias gladius. Lineage (NCBI taxonomy): Eukaryota > Metazoa > Chordata > Actinopteri > Istiophoriformes > Xiphiidae > Xiphias > Xiphias gladius. The sequence continues at coordinate 12,481,768 of NC_053406.1, read as the reverse complement.
CCATTTGCGTAGCTTCCTGTTCTCAGTGGAGAGTTTCTCAGCAGCCGACTGCAGCTTGCCAATGTAAACTTCCAAGTCTTTGGGGGTGTCCCAGGTGATCTGCGGTTTACCACCTGATTCCTTTGACTGAGAACGAGGATTCTGACAAAGAAAGGCAGAAAGGTTTTCTCCAGCGCAAGATATGAAATCAATGCCAGAAACAATTTATAGGTGACAAGTAAGTCTCATGTTTGAAATATGTTTTTTTGTTAGAGTAACTGCACGGACTACAGTTCCTATTCTTTTCTATAGAGAATATAAACGTATAGAAAAAGATCATACTTCTTTCTTTTTCATGATTCACGCTCACAATAAATATTAGGCACCGTTAAGTCATCAGTTTCCAATTCTTTTTTATAACATTATACTTTTATCAAAAAAAAATAAATGATAATAATTCTAACTGCATTTTTGCAACATTTAACATGAAAGGCATAGTTGGTAAAAACAATAGTTTCCAGGTGTGAGTCTTACCTTGATGACCTGTTCAAAGGCCAGGGCAAGACTAAGCATCATAGGCCTCTGAGAGGGAATCATCTGCTGGTCAATGGTGTTGTAGAAATGGGCCACCTACAACGCAGTAACTCTTTCTTAAAATATTAGCTTAAGACAAACTATACCAGAAATATATAAATAAAGGAGGAAAGAAAGTGCGTACTCTGACCTGTTTTAGGACATTGGCCTGTCTGTAGAATTTGTCTGCAGTGTTAGCAGCCTGTTGTATCTTAGCTGGGATGGGAAAGCCAAGGGCAGAGAGCTGCCTGACCTCCCTGAGCAGACTGACCAGTCTGTCTGAATACTGGATCTTCAGTCTGCCATCCACATGGTCCAGGTCCATCACACAGTTACTGGCCTGGAGACTATAGAGAGGGCGATGGTCACGTTGGAGAAAGACACAATATAGCATCCACTTAAACCAGCACCCATTGCAACCGAGGTGCCCTCGTAAATGTGCTAAATAAGGGGACGATGAACATGGAATAGAATAATTGAGGGAAAAAGTGATATATATATTCACATGTACATCTGTACACGTACATCTGCTGCTGTCCATGACACTGTTCAGACATTGGACATTACGTATAAATTGAACTAAATGCTTTCAATGACCATTAAGATGAAGATTTAGTGTTGCCCTGAACTTTCCTTGTATGTCTTGTTAGTAAAGGTCAAAGTGTCCAATGTTTCCAACCTGATCCCTGACTTTGGGTCAGCCAGTCCAGACAGTATATCTCTTGACCAGTCCTCGAACTGTTCCTGTTCATACGCCCTCAGAATTTCCTGCAGGTCATCACAGAAATGCAGGAACCCTTTGAACCCAGACAGTTCTGAAAGCAGAGCCTCAGCTATGCGGACACAGTCCTCCACCTAATGTAAGAATGCAAACATAGAAATATAAAAGAAAACTGAATCACTGTACACTATTCTTTTCATTGTCATAGGGATTATTTGTGTTTGTGACATAGGCAAAAATCTGCAGTCTAATTATCAGATGACAAACATTATTAAAACCCTTTTTTGGTAGTCAGCCACATATATGTGCCCATGTGAGCATATTCAGACACACATACACACTCAGTTACCTTGTGTATGAGCTGTCGGACCCAGACAATTTTGTTGACCACCTCTGGGAGATTCCTGCCAATAAGAGGCCCAGACTTGTCTCCAGGGCCTCCATGGCAACGACTCTCAAAGTCAGTCTTCAGACCTAAGAAAATTTATAAAGCAGAGATGGTTTGAAGATGAGGGAAAAACAATGTATCAACACTGACTTTCCCAATACAAATCTGTTCACTATTAACATCAGATTTTTTTTTTGTTAGTAACAAATCATTTTTACATTTATTATTCAGCTGACACTTTTATTCCAGGTCACTTACCATGAGCAGGTTGCGGTTCAGCTAAAGAATATATTTCTGTTTTAGGGACAGGGCCTCTCTATGGCAGTACATACACTCTACCAATAGGACATCTTAAATCCCCATTTAAATTACAGCATTTCCGAAACAACCAAAGAGAGTGAGTATCTTGAAATGTACTTTTATAATCTGTAACAGGGGTTTTCAAAGTCTGACAATGTGGGTCACCCCCTCAGACAAAATTAAGACAACTGTGTCTAAAGATAAAAATGAAAAATATCTGTATCACATCTGGGTCTTCAGATTTGACTCAGTTATGACTGTGAAGGAATGTGATTTTTGACTCAAATTGCAGTATTCAGGTAGTAAAGGTTTAAAGCACCGTAACTGCCTCCACCACAGACAACTGCGTATCAAGACTGACCATGTTGATAAAAGGGCCAAATCAGCAGGCCTAATTATAATAACTAACTTCCTGTTTGTTTGTTTTTTTTCCAGAACAACGGAATACACCTGTCTCTCTCACCTTACACAGTGTCTTTGCCTCACATCTCTACTTCCATGCCTCCCCATCAACTCTACCACCTAACAGTCTGGTCTGGACACTAATACTGTTACATAGAGTAAATGCAGCATTCTTCAGTGGGTCTATTTGGTAGCTACATTTAAGTACTGAGTGTGTTTAAATTTTCCATATTTAGCTCCATTGTATAAACAGAAATGACCCACTGTCACACTATCACTGACAAAAAAAAAAAAACCTACAGTGCATGCTTTGAGACAAAACTGTGTACCCTTGCTGTAATCCAGTAGTCTGGCCAGTAGGGTCTCCCTCTCTGATTGCAGCACTTTGCTGATGGTGGGACGTCTGATCAACTCCTTGTGTTTTTGAAACACCTGAAACAGCTACAATAGCAACAAACACACACAAACACACACACAAACACATACACACACACAAAGCCACATACGGTAAGTTAACATATCAATACACACCTACACAAAATATTTTACCACCTCAGCTGACATAGTGGGTTTCACTACCTGTTGTGGGTTATCCTGCACATCAGCAATGTAGCTCTTTAGTCTGCCAGCTACCTCCTGCTCTGGCGGAGCCATTAGGCGCTCAAACTGAGCTACTGCTGCTCTCCAAAGAGGCTACAAACACATACACAAACAGTTGTTGAGTCTGTAAAATTTGTAGATTGTAGGGGTTAAAGAGAGATGTTTAGTCCCTGCCTAAGAAGAACATGCAACTTAAAATGCCCAAATAATCATTATTGCTTTCTATGTTTACAGGTGCAGGACAGGTGCTTATATACAGGATCCAAGTAAATTCAGGATGAGTCGGGTGCCAAAAAAGCAGCCACAAAATGAAGAACCCTACTATTACACCATAGCCTGCATCCATGAAGGCTTTGCTATTAACAAAGCAGAGGCATGGGGATAGTTTAAACAAGGTAATTTAGAAGTCTCACATGCGTATACATACGCATATATAGTACACATGCACATGAAGTTCCTTACAACTAACCTCAGTGTAGGGGTTGTAATGCAGAGGGTTGAGTCCAGAGAAAGGTTCAAACACACGATCTGAAGTCAGAGCTTGCTTTTTCCCTCCTGGAAGCAAATGCAGCAGTTTCTCATGAACCATACGCAGAGTCACCACCTGGTAGAAAAAAAAGGGAGTGTATTAACATGTTATCTATGTCCACTGTTTTATTCAAGCGTTTCGTTATCAGGCTCAGGTTAAAAATATGATTTACAACTCAACTAGACTCTACATTTAATTGTAGAAAAGTCCAAACGATAGATAGTCTATGTCCCTCAGTGGTATACTGATACACTTCTATGTAAGACCTTCAATGGAAAATTGTAACAGGAAAAATATTCAATAGGTCCCACACTTAATATTATATCCACAAGGGAAACGATACATTTTATTGTAAAGAGGAAAGAGGCTTTTGTGAGTATGTAACAGTTGCTACATGTCTCTGGATCCACGTAGACACTTTCCCAAATCCATGGTAGCCTTTCTAGGCTAAATAAAACCTTGCCTGGTGCAGTAAGGTTTTAACAACATCATAGATACTGTATGTACCACAGTTAAGCAATAGTATAGAGAGGTGACAAGGGAATGATCATTGTCATGCGTACGAACAGCTACAGTACCAGGGGACTGTGTCTCAATTCAGTGCCTCACTCCTTCGTAGGAAGCCCCATTAAAAGGTTCCTTTGAAGCCACAAAGCTTCATAATTTTTGCAAAGACAAAAGTTAGGATCACATTTGTACATACAGTATGAATGGTTCATGAATGTCCAAAGTCAGTGGGTTACCCTTTGTGATCAGTCAGGTGTTTTGCATCTAAAAATCTTAAAACTGCACAAAGAGTACATTTAATAATACTATATCATAGAAAAGTATTTTAAAGAGACTTAAAAAGTCATTTAAAAGTGAGTCTCTTTATCAGTTCATTTAGGGTTTACTCTTTCTTCCTTGTGCTGGTCTAAAAAAAAACATCAAGTGGAAATTCAACTTAAATGTGACATACTCTCATTTACAAATAAGCAGAAAAAAGGAAAGGACTGCTGAACAACCATTTTACCAGAATGTCAGGTGAAAAAGGAAAAATAATGTCTACTCTACAGAAAGTGTTTACTTGCTTGGATCAGAACCATATCTTACCTCATCCAATCTCTTTGCAAGACAATGAAGGGTTTGCGGGCAGTGCTTGTTTCCCTTCCAGGCATGGGGTCCATGTCTCTTCCACACCTGAGAAAATAAATATGTTTTCATCATTTAGTAAAATCAAACTGCCCATATCCCATTAGCTTCTTTTTTGAAAGTGAAGATGGGTTTTCATTGGGTATCAATTGGTTTTTGAAACCAGTTTGTTCATAATTTTTCCCCATTTTGATCTACTCCATACCTGTCCTGTCAGATGATCACAGGCTACCACCCACTGCTCACAGATGGCAACACCCATCTTCAGGTTCTCTCTTACCAATACAAATGGCTCCTCAAAAATTCTAAGACCACTCAGCTTCCTCTGCACATATCTTCCCAGAGCTCCACCTTGTACACATATTAAAAAAAAAAAAAAACATAAAAAAGTAAAAGAAAAAAATATCACTCACAGAAGCACCCACACACAGTGAAGCACAGGCAAACATACAAACATACAAACATACAGTATATACAAAAATTAGTACTGAGTCAACGTTATTTATAAATCACTGCAATTTCAAGCATTTCAACATTTAATTATCAACAAGGCCAAGTTGCCTGTATACCAGCCATGTATACAGTATGTACTGCATACTGAGGAGTTCTTAGGAAAACAAAGTTGGTTTCAGTCCTCAAAAATGTGCATTTCATCTATGGCCAGAGTAGCTAAATGATGTTTGCAGAATAGAAGTCTTGATGTACGCTGTATAATAAAACCACCATCAGGATTTTTTTTTTCTTTTCCTGGTTTAGGTTTGCGTTAGTGTGAGAGAATCCCACCTATAATATCCATGAGCCGGACCATGCGTGTTTCTGGATAAGGATCAAAATCAGTCTGCCGCCAAACATCATCCAGTGTCTCTCTGCTCTGTTCCACCAGATCCACAACATCAGACATTGACAAGCCATCAAGACCGTCATACTCCTGGTGGAAACACAGAGACACATGGTTTTGTTGTGTTGGTTTGATTTAGTCTTTAGTTTTCTTCTAGAACAATTACAAAAGATTATAGTTCACTTCTCAATAACTGTAATTCAATGAGCAACAACTCTGTGTACTGTACATATAAAAACGATATATTGCGATAATTATATTGTAATAATCCCACTTTATTTAAATTTTTTTCATGTAAACAGTCCTGATTAATAATGGTTTAAGAGCATACCTTTTGTATGGGTTTAAATTGCTCTGTGAAATATGTTGCCCTTTCTCTCACACTGCTTTTCTCTGCAGACTCAGAGAGATCTGCCCAGTACTGGAACTCATCATTAGGAGTCAGGATGCCTGCACAGAGTGGGAAAAAAATATTATTACATTGTGTGAAAAATCATAATCTATTGTATCTAGCTATCTTTTTTTTTTAAGCAGACAACCTCCTTACGAAATTGACAAATGCAATTGATGTTTAGCCATACACTTACTAACTTTTCCTGATTAGGCCACACTGACAGGTGCAAAGTAATTATATTTTTATGCATATATTAGTCTAATACAGTCAAAGGTTAATAAATCAGTAATAAATTCAAGTTCAGTTGTCCATTAAAGTTTAACTGATAGAGCGTGTTACCACAGCGTCCGGCAGTAAGGATTAACTTATCCACGAGTAACATTTATATTAAAATAATATACACGTATAGTGAATACTTTCCTTTCATATATACGAGCAAGATATTTTACCAAATGGCAAGCATAATGTTTATTTCCTCCAAAATTAAAATATTTGAAAAACCATCTATTACCGCTCTGACCACTCTCAAGGCCCTAACCTCTGTATTTCTTTCTGCAAAAATATATTTATGTATACCAAGGACTTCTTCCTCCATGAGGCCCTTTTCAGCAGAGGGTTGTGCTCCAGACTGTCGGACTACTGAGCCCAGGCCAAGCTCCAGCTCACTCAACAGGCCTGCCAACTTAGGGTCGAACGCTGAACGCCAGCGCTCATCCTTGGGAGAAAAAAAAACAGAAACTTGTCCTCTGTTCCTGCCTGCAAAATCATTTTGGCCCCCAAAACAACCTATCAAAAGCTTAATGTGAAAGCATTTAAAAATATTTATTTATATTTATAATGCTGTTGTAATTTTTATTTACAGTCATTTGTTTTCAAATCTGTTTTTTTCTTTCTTTTCAATTTTAATAGTCAAAGAGTGTTTTTTTTGTAACTACAAATATAGAGAAAGTTTTGACTCATTCTAGCTTGAAATATGTTCCAAATAGTAGCTTCATATTTGATGGAATTTTTTGCTGACTGTGTGATCTACACAAAGGCTCACCTTTAGCAGTACAGGTGCAAAGACCTGTCTGACAGCCTGGTACAGGGTGTTGATGGGAGACTCCAGCATGGACGACACCAGGAGGCTGCTGTGAAGGTTGTCTTCCGTGATCACTGTGGGATGCAGCTTGAAGAACACCAACACCTTTTCTTTGCTGTCCACTGAAGCTTCAATCTGTCAAAGGAGGATGAGATGATTAAAAAAAAAAAAAAGACATTTAATTTTCAAGTAAACATAAGACAGTTAACTGTGCAGTGCTTTGATTAATATTTTTGCTTTCAAATATCATGCATAACAGTAAAAAATGACAACATTTACAAGTTGTCCCTCATGTCTTCATGGAATTACTATTTAGAATCAATGACCTTAGGCAAATTTTAACTGATTTAACTGATTTAACTATAACTTCTCCCAATAACTTGGAGCAATATCTAATCATTGCAGTTTTTCATGAAATGGCTTATTCATTGTAAATTATGGCTTAGCTTTAAAAATTATTACCATTTAACCAATTAGTTTAAGCCTAGAATTTTTGCGCTTTGAGCCTTGAGGCAAATCTCTTCCATTTTTAATTCTGTAATGATGCTTTCAGTATTTTTGTTACCTTATTTGACAAGTGAAGGTCATTATCATGTGTGCTGACGGACAGGACAAATTCATTTCCATCATCCAAGAAGTTATTAAGCTCTGGGCTGTCAGCAAGGGACAACGAAGGCTTTATTCCAAAGAAGTTTCCAGTTGTGGTCAGGATAAACGTCTTGCGAGTATCATCTGAACCATGGGGCATCTTTCTGCTGGAACTAATGTACTGAAAGTGAGAAAGCTGTACACAAAAGTGCACCAAAAAAGTATGTATATATATAGATAGATAGATAGATAGATAGATAGATAGATAGATAGATAGATACACTTTCGACACATAAGGACCACACAAGGGGAGGGATATGGCTTAATGGTAGCTATTGTGTAAAGCAAGTTTTTCCAAAAAACACAAAGTCTTGAGGCTGTTTCTACATATTTTTAAGGCTTTATTTTCTATTTTCAAAGATTCCTCGTTTTAATAAGTATTATAGCACCTTAGAACTTTGCTAGTTACTCCTGCATCAGGACCAGACCCAGTTTGAGCCTGATAACCCATTAAAGGACACAAGCTGAGGTTATATCATCCTCTAACTTCAGTCAAACCTCACGTTGTTTCAATTTTTAACCTAATACGTAATATAACTTTGTATTCTGCCGACCCAGAAACAAGGAAATACACTGCTCTTCGGTTAGCTTTCTTCAAAACATATCACCGTTCAAGTTTCCCGGTTCACTGTCCTTGTTTTAGGTAACATAGCGTCTCTGAAGTGATGAGTTAGACCAGTGCTATAAATGCTCATATCGTTGCTAAACTATTAGCTACTATCTTAAAGGTGCTAGTGCTAATAACGTTAGCTTATCAGACCAGCATTCTTTCAGCCCGTCTTTTTTGTTTAAGCAGCCTGTTCTATTTGCATGGAAAGGACTAAAAATGTTGGCAAAGTTATGGTATAGCATTATAGCTAACCTTAGTAATGGCTATAGGAGAGGGCAAATAACATCAGCTAGCGAGCTAATGCTAGGTCACTGCCTCTGTGAATTAAAGTTAAGTATTTTAGCTAGCCCGCTTGACTTCAGCATTCTAGCAAATTAATGGCAACCTTGGTTTCATACCGTTTTTCCACCAAATGTTCTACTGTTGTAGCTTTTGGTAACTTAATCCGTGGGGCGAAGCCGTAGTAATCTATGTGTATTCACCAAGATTATGCCTGCGTGGTTACCAGGTAGCAACTACGATCCCTTGTACCACGTGACACAGTGGAACTGCAATCCTACGCAATTTACTAACGCCATTTACTTAGAATGGTTGCACACGAGGTTTTCTCACAGAGACATTTCTGAGAACCTATGAAAATATAAAAACACCTGTTTCCTATTTCGAAAAAACTTGTAATCTATATCTTTGAAGAAAGAGTGTGTCCTGTCAGGGATTTTAATATCCAAAATAACAGTCCACAAGGTTTTTTTTTCAATTTAAAATATTATATATATTTTTATTTTATTTCTTAATAACATATTATTTATTTTATTTATTTATTAATCTGGATTGTTTATTATTGTTGTCTAGAAATGTAATGTCTTTATCGTAGAAGACATTTTGACTTGTCACAGTTGGAAAAACCCAGGTGTTACTGATAACATGAACAATGGCTCTGTTCTATTCAGGTGTTGCAGTAAGCCATGACAGTGTGAAAGTGAGCCAGCCATCATTTAGCTGTCTATAATTTTATTATTTACACCTGTGTTTTTTCCACTGTGATGTGTCAAAATGTCTCACTTGATGAAGGCCTAAAAAGTATGCCCATTCCCAGCACAAAATGTAATGTCTTCTGTGGTCATGGCTGGATTAACCTACAAGGAGGCACTAGGACAAAAATTAGTTGCAGGGTCCCTATTAACCCTCTGTTCACCTTCTTGTGTGTGCATTGTGTAAAGTACTTTTAAGTTGGCCCCAGGTTTGCTGTGTGGTAATTTATTTTAACACAACTTAATTTAGGAAAAGTTCACCATTCAAGAAATACATAGGGCTCCTCCTCAAGACAGGCCCTCAGTTTCAGATAATAATGAAGGACCTACCTTAAGGCCCTTGTCATGTCAGTTGAGAGTTATTTTTTTTAATGAATGTTCCCATATTGTAACAAACTTACAATGGATACATTTACCATAAACCGACTGCCGCACAGGGGCTTTGGCATATACACATGCAAAATCAATTTGGAACAGGGATTCTCTCTTTACATATAACTAGAGATGGCATGTATAAAGAGTGTGACATTTCTCTCACTGACCTAATATAGGTAGAAGGGAAACTCTGTTGTAACACAGTGTCTCTACACCCAACTTCACATTTACAGAATAATTAAAGCTCTTGGGAGATGAGGGATTTGTATGATGACCTTTTGTCTTTACTGTTGACCAGTAGGATTAACAATAATAGTGGCTTCAGAAAGTATTCAGACCTCTTCACTTTTTGCACACTTTATTTGTCGTGTAGATTTCATTGTACATGGATGAAATTTCAATCCCATTCATCGATCTACACTCAATAATCCATAATGGCAAAGTGAAAACATGTTTTTAGAATTTTTGGCAAATTTATTGACAATCAAAAACTGAAATCTCTTATTTACAAAAGTATTCAGACCCTTAACTCAGTACTTTGTAGAAGCCCCTTATAGCTTCACATCTTTTGTTTCTGGCAGATCCTCTCAGCCTCCATCAGATTAGATGAGAAGCATATGTGAACTGTCATCTTCAGGACTCTCCACAGATCCACTTCCAGTCATTGCTGTTCTGAAAGGTGAATCATCGTCCCAGTCTCAGGTCTTGTGCAGTCTGGAAAAGGTTTTCTTCAAGAAGGTATCTGTGTTTGGCTGTATTCATCCTACCGTCAATTCTGACCAGTGTCCCTGTCCCTGCCACTGAGACGCCCCCCAGCGGTTGGTTCTGCATCCACCATGCTTCAACATAGCAATGGCATTGGCCAGTTGATAGGCAATGCCTGGTGCTCAGCAGACATAGTGTTTGGAGCTCTGCCCAAAGGGTTCAATTTTTGTCTCATCAGACCCTTCTCTCAGAGTCCTTCAAATGCTGTATAGCAAACTCCAAACAGGCTGTCATGTGCTTTTCACTCAAAGTGTCTTTAATGAATTTGCAAGAATTTCTAAAAACATGTTTTGATGTTATCCTTATGGGTTACTGAGTGTAGAATAATGTGCAAAAATTACAATTTTATTAACTCAAAATAAAATCTATGACACAATAAAGTGTGCAAAAAGTGAAAGGCTCTCATTACTTTCTAGAGCCACTGTATTTCTCAAAACAGCCTCTAAGTCACTCCTTGCTATTGGCCCTTGAACTATCCGTTGGTTGGTTACAAGCCCATTTTGGGAGCAACAAATACACTCCAAGTGCTTTAAACAAAGCAGATAGCGGACAGACAGCAACTGCAGCCTTAAAGCACAATGCAGGGCTTCATATTTTCTTGTAAAACTCTTTTTAACAGAGATATTTTGAATTTGCTTTGGTTCGGGGGAGCACTTTTCAAACAGGAAGTTACTAAAGAAAGATGGCAATAGTTAAAATGAGATTGTTCTTGAGTTTCAAAATATCTCGGAATGATGAGAAGTGATTTGTTTATGAACTGTTTTAGAAATTGTGGTTATGTTCTCACAGCCTTTCCTCCCACATACTGCCCACCGGCCATCAAATTCCTGTTCACCACCTAAGCAAGGCTTTGTGTAAGAGGGCCTGTTGTTAAGTTATACAAAAAATATTCTACAATGCCCCATATGTGTTGTAGAAAACATAAACACTGATGATCTATATTTCATTGTTATGGAAAGTTTGCAAGGATGTCAAAATTGTATCTATGTCTAAAAACTCCTCTCATCCAATAGCTAAATTACCCCATATTCCCAGAAACAACCATTACCTTCAAAAAACATTCATGTCACCTCTTTGTATACAATATATAGTTTCATGTCAGTATCTTTCTGATAAGGCACACAGCCACTAAGGTGACTGAATGAGAAATCCCCCTTTCTCAAGAATAAATTCTGTCCTACAGTCATAAAAATTCTATAAAGGGACTATTTAGCTTTGATTGTACATAAATATCGTTACTGCTAATATTTGCAGACTAATGATTCAAAAGCACAGCCAATATACAGTAGTATAATAGAAAGTGTTGTAATAGGCTGAATGGAAATACTGGGGATGAGTCAAAGGCAAGAGAGGAGGAGGCTTGACTTCAGGGCAGTTTTCTCAAATTTATCGGGGATACACATGGAAAATCCCTGGGAATCCTTGTTTATGCAAAAAAAATTCTATTGTTGTGACTCAATTCAGGAATGCCAGTAATTTTTCTCCACAGTGCAGCAACATTCAATATATTGCTCTTCTTATCCTCACATACTGAAGGTTTTTTGCCATAGTCCAAACGCATATTAGCCAGGTGCAATAGAGACTTGTTCGTGAGTGTGTGTCAGTAACTGATTGTCCCTGTGAGAGATTGTTGATCCATCCAGGGTATTCCCCTGCTTTCCACCCAACTGGGATAGACCCGTTCCCAACTGGGGCCATGGGTGTAAAATCACAAAAAATATAGATTTGTGTTCTAACCACTTTTTCTTGATTGAGGTGGACAGTTTCATGAGGTCAATGACAGCTGGATTCAAGGATCTATAAAAAGGCTACTAGAGTGAGAGTGAGCTAACACTGGGCAACACTTAACATGCATTGTGGGTCAGACACACTTTATATCTGTATATCTGTATTCGTCAAATGTGAAAGTAAATATTAAATTACATATCAAAATCCAAGTTTATACATTCAAATTCTGTCCAGTTCTTACATCCATGTCAGTTCAGCTGGGAACCTTACAAATTATAAACTTTTTGAATGGTTATTAAGGACAATTTCAATCAACAAAGTGATTGAAAAACAGAAGTGAAAAGATGCTCTATAAAGTGTAAGTGAAGAACAAAGAACAAAATGTGAATGTGAAACACTCAGTGGTTAGCAGCAGAGGTGCCAGTAGCAAACCAGGTGTGGGAGTTTACTGTGCATTTTCAAGAAAACAGCACACCACCTGTAACAAAATGTCAAGTACAGGCAACTTTGGCCCAAAAGTTAATCAGTTGTATACACACAAACTTAAACAATACTCATCTTCATGGATAAACCATTACTAGGAAGATGCATTTTTCTCCAGTTTTGATGGACCAATTAATCAAATAGGCCAATCACAGGAGACAAGGTTGGATTGTTGGCTGTGATGGATGAACAAACTGCATGTAGTGCAATCTCACATTTTCTTATAATCTTAAATTATGCATCTTACTGCTGTATTCCACCATTCAAAGTTGCTCTTAGTGGGCCAAGATGTTATATTAACAGCCCAAATAGGTGACATTTATTTATTTTAGACAAAGAAACGGACTAGATGACATGTTTACTGTTGCCTTGTATCACTTTATTGATGCAAGAAGATTACATAGAGTTTTTTCTCAATAAGGGAATTAACTACCCCCCCCCTTCCCCCATATGTTCCCTTTTAATTCAGTTGCTGTGAATTTATTAAAGACATTTTTTCTAATGAGCAAACATAATTTTCAAGATTATAATTTTTATAACAGTTTCCGCTGGCTTTCTGCCTGTTATTACTAAGCTTTCTGTCGAATTTGAACCAGGGAAGACAATTTCACATGTAGCTGAGGGAGCAAGTAGAGTGTTTTCCTGCTTGTGGCTTATTTTTACAGAAAATCAAATCGTGTTCAAAGGAAAATTATGCAGTGGCAGTTTATTGGGTCATTTACTTATGGTTAACACTGAACTTCAGCTTCCTCCTTCCCCCACACCAAACATTCTTTGAGAAATTCATATTTACTGTGACATGTTCAAAAATACATAATTTCAGAAAACAAACAGCAGCAGAATTTTAGGAATGTAACGCCACTGTGTTTACCATGGTAAATGATTGTGATCAATAATTCATGCAGGTGAGCCTGAGTTGCTAAGTAAACAGGGAAGTTTAATGTTCGTAGTGAATGTACGCATAAGCACACACACTCACACACCCACACACACACAAAATTCTGTGGAAGCCTTCAAGTTACAATGATCAACAGTAAATTAAATACACAAACTAAATCTCAGCAAAATAAACATCAGTTACATACAGTTTGTATTACATTGCAACAAAGGCAGATCAAGTTCTGTACAATTAAAAGAAGAATATGTTACTGTAAGGTTGTCCTTCATAGAATGTGGTGTGATAAAAAAAAAAAAAAAAAAAACAGCCAAATGACTCATACAGCTGCACCCATTATGTTTGCTACCTCGAAGAGGAAGTCCCTTGTTTTTAGTCTTTCCCATAGAGAGAGAAGGCAAGAAAGCATAATGGTAAGAGCTTGTTTCACCTCTTTCTGTTTTTTCTTGTCCAATTTAAAAATTCATTTTATTATTGTGATTAAGGCTATTATTTAGATAATAATGCCATGCTGATGTTAGAATTGAATTTTCTCATTCATTAACATAGTTTTCAGTTTATAAAATATACGTGAAATGCTATCGAGCAGCAGCCTGTGAATGCTATGTGTGTGTGTTTATGTGTGTTTGTGTGTATGTGTACGAGCTCATAACTTCTAAAAAACTAAATCTTTCTTGGAAGACCTTGGTTTCAAGTGCGCTACAATTGTTTCAGTTGCTAGATTATACCAATCAGCAGAACAAGTAGTAAACACAACTATTAAATACGTTTTAGGTAAACTAACACCTGCTTGCTTATCAGAAAATCGTTCTGTCCGCTGCAAGATTAAATATTTTATAACAATAGTATGTGCAAACGTGTGCACCTGGATTAAAAAAAACAGTTTTAAAAAAGTTATTCAGCTTTATGAATATAACAGTAGTTGTGACTAAGACAGAGCAAAATATGTCAATAATGGCATCATGAATGTGTTAACAGTCTAAATCAAAACAACTTGTGTTAATAGAGTACCTGTATTTGCTGATTTCATACATGACTGGTGTATCTAACAGATACACCAGACTAGTGTTGAGGATATGTATATTACAGGATTGGGAAATCACTGAATGTGAGATAGGAAATAGCTTGTGTTTTGTCTTTCTTGAAAAAAAAAAATCAGTTAGTGAATCTTCAGCTGTGTAGCAATAGTAGCTAAACAAGTACGCCTGTCCAACCACCAGTCTCTCACTTCAGTTCAATCAGTTTCACCCTACAAATTTCTTTGCAGTCCTTTCTATTTTTCACCCCCATAAAGTATCACACAACACCCACATTCAAAAGACATGAAACTTAAGTGAGTTGAGTTTAAATAGATGTGTGTGAATGGTGACTGGATTTGTTGACGGGTTGACTTGACAGCCAAAGTCTAACGACATGCTTGCACTTGATGCCTTGAAAGAATCCAGTAGGGAATAGTGCTTAGTAAATCATGTTACGTCATGTGGGAATTCCCATACTAGTAAAGCCTCATTGTTAGCTTGTGATCATTACTATGACTGATGGTATAATAATAGTATTAGTAAACACTTATTTGAAGAGAGCAAACACTTAAATACACAGATTGATTCATAACACACAACCAGTCATAACATACGCTGGTCTGTGTTTTTCTATTGCTATCTAAGTTTACTTACTTGTATACATTGTATATTGTATATTGTGTAAATTATTAAAGCGTGTAAATGTCCCTTCACCATAACCGCAAAAATATATAGAATATTTTATATAAGACTACATCAACTTTACCAAGATGGTCTTTCTCCCAAATTCACCTGTCATTCCCTAAAGACAAATTAGGGACAAAAAAAAAAACCGAATACCTTTGCCTAAAGTGCAATAGAAAACATTGAAACTGCAAACCTTACCTGCAAAAATTGTCAGAGTTGAATCAACACCTCTGACACAGTCTCAATAAAATTGTAGGTTCTGGTGTAAAAAACATACAGTCACAGAAATAACAGAAAACTTAACCTCCATCAAAATTACTACATCACAGTTAATTACTGTAGAAGACATGATGCCTGTTGTTAAAATCAGCCTCAAGAATTCCAAATGTATTAATTAATTAATCTTTCACAGCCCTTATTGTATCACTTTTTCTAAAACCGAAGGCACAATGTACAGTACTTTAGGTAATTATATTGCCCTTGGGAATTCCCTCTTCCTGTTGTTGGTTTCTGCTTAGGACACATGATACATGATGCCACTCATTAGGAAGCATGATGCATGTAGTGGTGTTTCCAAAGGAAGTCCACTTTTGTATTAAGGTTATTTTTTGCTGCAAACTCAACATTCTATGAATTTGTGTTTTCAGGGCAGAGTTTCAATATAAAGAACTTTTCTCAGAGGAGTTAATATAATTTCTAGAATGCATGTGCATTTGAATAAAGTGAGACCAGGTTTCTAAGAGGACATTTGTGAAACATTTTGACTCGCAGACAGTTTTCAATGTCCCTTTCCTTTGATTTACCAAACCTACAACTAAAAGAATTCAAATGTTATTATTTACTTGGGAATTTCTTAAGATTTTAGGTCACTATGAGCAGGCCCTTTGCAGAAAAGTCACAACAGAAATAAATTTCCTTATGAACAAGTTTAGATACATTTGATAATTTAAAAATAGCTTGTGAAAACCCATAATGAAATCAATTTTTTTCTTGTCCTGGGGGAAATTGAGTTTTTACAGACTAATACACATACATGCAGTATATACTAACTGAAACTAGAAAATAGCTGATACTTTCAGCACTTGGTAAAAAACTGGATGGTACTGTCTGAAGTGTGACAGCAGATTCCCCCGATAGGTACAGGAATACACCATTCTGCATATCAACAGAAGGAGGCTTTCTCTGATACTGCTCACCGGGACTTTCCTTAAGCTTATTTGTTCAAAATACTTTTTTGGGTGTGTTCTTTCAGGATGAGAAAACTCATTTTCCCACTCAAGACTAACTGTCGTGAGTGGGAGTCCCACCGCCCTCATTGACCTCATTTTTGTTTTCAGCAAAATAGCTGTGATAAAAGTGAGCTACCAGCCCATCAAAACCAAGCTTCAGACAGAGTTAGACAGACAGTCAGATATTTCAGATGAGATTGTTTTGTTTTTTATGAGAATAATTTCCAGAGACAGTGTTTAGTATATGCCTGTGTACTAATTACCGATTCGACAAACACTATCATTTTCAATATTAATTTTCATAGTAAGTAAATTTAACAAAACAGTGGTGATTCAAGAAGTACATGCAGTGGTTTTTGGATGCAGGGGTGGGAGTGGGTGTGTGTGATGTGTGTGTGTGTGTGTGTGTGTATGTGTGTGTGTATGTGTGTGTGTGTGTGTGGGGGTACACAAAGACAAACGATGAAAAATCTCTCCACTATTGACTGTTGCATGGGTGCTCTATTTACTTGCCAATCTAGTGGACTGCTGCCTGATTAATGCTGTTCTTCAGTTATTTAAAAGATACTGAATTAAATGTAAAGATAATCAATCCTATCACAGTGATTAACCTGGTTGTCTTTTCAACAGGCATCCATTTGCAACCTACAGTATTTTCTGTAAGTACCCCTCCAGCTTTCTATCATGTCACAATTATTTTGAAATTTCAGCATTAGACTTTATAATACAACGACTACGTGTTAAGTATTTGGAAATTGTCTGCACCTTGAATTAAGTATATTTTTAGTATTAAAGAAATGTATTGTCAGTAGATTGTCTAAACAACATGATCTCATCCAACCCTCAGCAGAACTCCCCACCCCATTTGGGTGGGGGAGCTTAACAGTCAGCGATGTAGTCATGGAAGTAAAGATTACTAACATCCATGAAAGTCAACCACAAAAGATTGTCCAAGAAACAACTAAAAATATCCTTTCAGTATTTATTAATCTGACCTGAGAACTAACTGAAAGATATGGGTTTGTGACCCTGAATCACTCAGTGGAGCTATTGATGCCTGTGTCAAGGCTCATCAGCAACATGTATCCAGGTTATCTAAAAGGGCGAGGATACTGAGAACTTTTTTCAAACTTTCACAGAGTTAAATTTTTTTCCTGGTGTTATACTTTTAAAAAAGTATTTCTATCCATAGCTCTCCTGACTCTTAAATTGAAGTTATTTGAGAAAACTTTAGGAGGAACCATTGATATGAAGCACCTCATGGACCCAGGGAGAAACTTCCTCACATATTCATGCTGCAATACTGTGAAATGCTGATCACATCCTTGAGTGTGCACTTGTTTTTTTTTTACTGGAGAAGAGGAGGTGAGGTGGTACAGTCAGCGTCAGAAAGAATGATGGTTGGTGACATAGGAGGACAAGTCTGGTCAGATTTGATGATGAGTCAGTATGAGCACATGTGGCTCCAGAGGCAGTGAACTGGACCATCTTTAACTATCTCCAGACAGAGCCAAAAAGTATTGTCTGTGCTTTTAGCATGCAGTTTTTGTGACTCTGTTAATCTTGTGTACAGTGTGTACCCCTCTTTGTTACTGTAATTCCCCAGTGTTACCTGGGTAACCATTTAAACAAGTGGTTATTTTTCCTCAGTCTTCCAAGAAACCAAAGGCTTTACTTCTGGCTGGTGCCGCTGGTTTGGACTGTGACATGGACATTTTCTGTCACAGGTGAGCACTTCTGTTAGATAGATGCACCCGCAACATTTCTTCTTTTCGGTTTTACGGTGAAACCAGCTGTTTATATAAATAGATTACATGAATAAGGACAAGTGATATCACTGCACTATTACCCGTCACATATGAATAAATCAACACCAAATGTATTATGAGAGAAACCAACAGTGCTGCCGTTTACTTTAGTTTAGCATAATGACTGGTTACTGGAGCTGGACTAGCTGTTTCCCCCTCTCTCCAGTCTTTGTGCCAAGCCAAGTTGACTGGCTGCCAGCTGTAGCTTCATATTTACCATACAGACACAAGAGTGTTATCAGTCTTCTCATTTAACCCTCTGTAAGAATATAATATTTCTTGAGCTATTCTCTAACTCCAATAAACTTGCTATCACAGTCCCTCTGCCCTCATTGACCCCATTTCTATTTTCAGCAAAATAGCTGTGATAAGAATGAGCTACGTACCCATCAAAACCAAGCTTCAGACAGACAAAGTTAGTGACTTGCTGGTGAAGAGAGCTGAACATCTATCAAGCTAAAAACATAGACATTTTTCACAGGTGTTGGTGGACATTCTAAAAACCTACATTAAAGGTGATAACGAAATATAAAACCTATTGCTCATTGTAACATCATTTTCAAAATTGTGACCTTTAGATCATGTAAAACATGAAAGGGACACTACTAGTCATGTATTTTACACAAAAGGAAAGACCAGCTAGGATTAACAGGAACTGAGATTAAACTAATGCGTCATCAAGTGGAGCTCTCAAAAGACCTTAAGAAAAACTCTTGACCTTTACACCCACACACATCCTAAAGTAAAAGCTGTTAATGCAACAAACACTCACCGGGCAATTTATTAGGAACACCATACTAATACTGGGTAGGGCCTCCCTCTGCTCTCAAAACAGCCTAAATTCTTCGTAGCATGGATTCCAAAAGATATTGGAAATCTTTGTGATCAATGTTGATATGATTGAATCACATCCTCTCTGCAGATTTGTCACCTGCACATTCATGCTGTGAATCTCTTCTTCTACCACATCCCAAAGGTGTTCAACTGGATTCAGATCTGGTGACTGGGGAGGCCCCTGAAGTACACTGAACTCACTATTGTGTGCATTAAACCAGTTTGAGATGAGTTTTGCTTTGTAACATGCTTCCTTATCATGCTGGAAGTAGCCAATAGAAGACGGTAAATTGTGGCCATAAAGGGGTGCACATGGTCAGCAACAATACGCGGATAGACTGTGGCATCAAACCACGATAGATTGGTATTAAGGGGCCCAAGCGTGCCAAGAAAACATTCCCCACACCATTACACCACCACCACCAGCCTGGACTATTGACACAAGGCAGGTTGGGTTTCTCTTCTTGGCTGACAGGAGTGGAACCTGACGTGGTCTTCTGCTGTTGTAGCCCATCCGCCTCATGGTTGGATTTGTTGTGATGCTCACCACGGTTGTAAAGACTGGTTATTTGACTTACCATAGATATCTGTCAGCTCCAATCAGTCTGGCCATTCTCCTCTGACGTCTATTATCAACAAGGCATTTCCGTCCGAAGAACTGCCGCTCATTGGATTTTTTTTGTTTTGTTTTGTTTTTAGCACTATTCTGAGTAAACTCCTCCATATAAATGAATACATAAATACTCAAACCAACCTGTCTGGCACCAACAATCATGCCAAGGTCAAAGTCAGATCATTTATTCAACATTCTGATGTTCTGTGAACATTAACTGAAGCACCTGACCTGTATCTGCATGATTTTATGCATGGCACTATTGCCACATGATTTGCTGATTGGATGATTGCATGAATAAGCAGGTGTACGGGTTTCCCTAATCAAGTGCTTGGTGAGTGTATATTACTTATGTTAATGCAACATAATAACTCAGGAATAATGCCCCCTTCTACTTGCGCCCTTATTAATTTTCTTTTCTTTTTTTTTTTTCTTTTTTCTTAGTTTCAGGCAACTAAACATTCTGTCCTTTACAAAAATGCCAACAAAGCAAAGCTGATGATATTCATACCTGGAAATAGACTTCTGTTGAAATACAAATTGGCTGCAATCAAAGTTAATATATTTCTAATTTTTAATAACCTACAATTGTTTCTGAATCTGCAACAGGTCGTGTATTCATTTCTCCCTTAAGACAATTTCATTCTGTTTCATGAAAGGTTTCTGAGCATGCTCTGACCCTTTACTCCCTCTTACTTTTCTTTTCCAGAAAGCACTTCTCCCATTCACCTCAGAGGGGAGGTTGGTGGAAATGTGACCTTTCACTGCCCAAGAATACCAAGAAAGACAGTTATATTTTTCTACTTTCAAATCGGCGACAAATTTGTGAATGGCTACTATGCATCAAAAAATGTGACGGAGATATGGGAGAACACAAGAGTGGATCACACCGAGATGACGGTGCACATGTACAGGCTGAACATCTCACATAGTGGGGAATATAAATGCATTATTAGGTACAGTGACAATGAGGAGATTACTCAACAAGCCATGCACCTCAGTGTCACAGGTATGTGTTTGTTAAATTTAACATTTAAAAATATAGTTTCATTATCTAAGTTTAAGGGTGTTCATAGTTTTGGTTTATAACACTTTACAAGACAATGATGGAATAATACTGAATACAGTATTTTGAATTAAGCACTCTTGTAGCACATTACCAACATCATTGGTGAGGAATAGTTTTTTCAACTGAAAGCAGTGCCTATGAAATTAATTTGATTTAGGCAGAGGGATGGCCAGTTTTTTTCTTCAATATGTGTCCAGTATGTGAAAATCAATGTAGGATAGAAATATAAATAATATCTAATAATAGTAATAAAAATCTTTTTCTGTTCTTCTGGAATACTTGTTTCGAAAACTTAGAAATAAAGAATTAAAAGTACAACATCAACAAAATGTTGTGTGGGTTGCCACATATGAAATAGCTGTGCAATCACAGATGTTGTACTGCTGCGTTTTTAGCAACTGAGATGAAATAGGACATAGTCAATGACGTGGGTCTGAACTGAACTGAACACAGAAGCAGGTGCATGTGCCTTTTTATGTACACTGCATGCACTTATGTCAATTTTGTAGTCTGAATGCGGGGAGTGTTTGTGCTGCTTTATCTACAGATCGCATTTTCAGTTTGTTCAAAGATGACATCAGATCTCCTCCTAAGTCATCCATTTTTGTATCTTCCATACTTATCTCATAAAGCTTCTGCTTATGTGACCGTCATTGTTATTAGACTTTTAATTCCTTTTGTATAATTCTTAAAAAATATATAATACCTTGCTTTTATGCACCTTTCCATCACTCTCCCAGTAATGATCATTGAAAAGGTACAAGGTGTAGGACTATTTTTCTTAGTTTCAGAAAGCCTTACACACTGGAAACAGAGGGCTGACAGTGATGGCTTTCCCTCTGCCTCTGTTTCTTCCAGCCAACTACACTAAACCTACAGTCACAATGAACTGTGATGAAAACCTCGGCTTTGGTTGTCTCCTGACGTGTGCATCGCATGGCGGGTACCCAGGCACCAAGATGATGTGGAATGTACCTGTGTCTAGGAATAGCAGCAGTCAGATGTGGAAAGTTGTGAACAGCAGTGAAGTGCCCAATCCAAGCACCATGCTGTTCAACAGCTCCAGCACCGCATACTTCAACTGTTCAAATGAAGAGCTGAAGTATCTCAGCTGCTCTGTGGGCGACGTCACCTCAGACATGTTCTCAGTCTGTGAGTACCAACAGGACAAGTCCTGATGATTTCTTTACCAAAATCTGTTTTATGCTTTCTACCATTGGGCTAGTTTTGAGAAATTTGAAAGGCAAAGGAGGCCCCTTGGCATAGATCCCCTTTGACGGCTACTTTTCAAGGAATGTGAGAGGGAAATTTTGCATCCTTGTACAACTTGTCAATGTTTGACTGTTTGAGTTTCACACCAGAGTTTATTTTTTTCTATTTCTGTTAAAAGATTTTAAGGCCTATACAAGACTAGGAGTTTACAGCAAAGCCAACTGCTCTGTGAGGATGTAATTAGGCACAGTGCTTTGATTTTAAATGCTATTGCTAGCATGGAAACATGTTAACAATGTAAATGCTGACATGCTGATGTTTAGCAAGTATAGAGAGCTGAAATGAAACCGGAACCTGTGTGTTCAGTTCTTAAGAACTTCATTTAAAAACATATTGACATTTGTAGCTATAATTATAAGGTATGAAAGTCAGCCTAACTACCACTTTGAATTATGTTTTTATATTTATTTTGTATTTGCTCCCAAGTCTGTTTGAAACCACATCTAAGCAAGCCATTAATTTTATGCAATACACAATTGCACAATTGCAGTGATATTATAAGCCTACTTACTTACGTATTCACACAGTAACCAATTTTTGGCCATCTGTCCTTGGCTGCTGCAACTGTTGCTTTTAGCCGGGATTAGGTGTTTAAGTTTTCATATTTGTCTAATATATAGTTTGCTCTTTGATTGTAAAATATACTGCTCTGCTGCCAGTAGACTTGTCCATGTTTGCGATTGGTCATCTGCTGCAAACACTGCCCCTTTTATGTAAATATACTCATTGATAGATTGGGAAAACCTGGGTTGACTTACTGAGTTGATAACCACCGTCGTGTGACCACTTAGCCTGATCACAGTTGTTAGGCTTAGTGAAGTCAGATAACGAAAAGATATCCTGGGTATGTTGAACTTGCTTCAAAGTACAGGCCCCACCTCTCTATGTTTACCATGTTCACCATTGTAGTTTAGTGCGTTAGTTAACATTTGCTAATCATCACTAAACAAAAAGTACAGCTGAGGCTGAGGGAATGCCCCTGGTTTTGCAGGTATGTGGTTATAAACCAAAGTATTGGTTTATAACCACATATGGTGATTTATATTTTTCCTATTATCAACAAATTCCATGAAAATGTGAACTGAGGCTTCTCAGGTATTTGAGTAGGATTATAATACTTATTATTAGGTGTAGCATATCCAAATGTTGAGTAATGTTGTTTTAAGAACTGCGGTACTCATCTGTTTTGGCAACTTATTTAACCTTTTAAATAAATTCAATTATATTTTTATGACATGGTGATAAAAATTTACATATTCAGTAGGACCAATTGGGTTTAGGGCTAAGAGCCACAGAGAGGGTAGTAAAGCAAGAAAATATTGAGAAAAACTAACACAGTTTTTTGTTTGATATGTTGACAGTAATAGAAATAGAAAATGTTGCCAGCCTTATGCTTTAAACTTAACTGCCTCAGTATATGTGTTTTTGACGCCGATATACATTTGTTCTCATCTGAAGGTACACCCATGGTTCCACCTGTAACTTACAGTCCTGTAATGATAGTAGCTACCTGCGCAGTGGTGGTTGTCATTTTAATGGTGGTAGCGCTACTTTCTTGCAAATGCAAGAAAAGACAGACAGGTAAGGACAGTGACTGAGTTTGTCACAAAGTAGTTGTTCTACACACATTTCTGTTTGTAAGAATACAAAGACATCAGTATGACTCACTCAGTGCAATAATGTGCAAAAACTAACAACAGTTTCTATGTTGGATTCCAGGAGCAGCAGCAGGAGATGTGACACAAGAGTGGAGAGTAAATGGATGTGAGGAGTAAGTGGTTGTTTACTAGACACAATTGCCTCCATTTAAAAAGCCATGATACATTGATTACATAGATAAATGTAAGCTCATAAAGAGTCCCATGAGACACAACTACAATGAAGAAATCATGTCCCACATACTTCAAATTATTCTCTGTAACTTCTCTGCACATCGCATACATGTCACACATTTTTTATCACTTTTATATTTTTCATTCTCTCCAGGGAGTTAATAGTCCTCAATGAAACCAAAGGAGGGAAAGAGGCATCTTGAGTGCTGAATTGGTGAAGAAGTATATCCGATTTTTATTCGGATGGAAAATATCACTCAACTGTGTATTTAAATTTGTGACTGACTAGCTACATACAAGCCATGGCCAGTGACCACAAGAGTCGGTACTTATCAGGGACCATATGCTGTCCACATTTTAGTGACACTTGTGACTTTTAGAATTTGAGGAAGTATTCCTTAGTATCCTTTTACTGTAGAAGGACAGCACGTCACTCAACTGAACTAATACCTTAGTTCCCCAAAAAAGGACTTTTCTAATGGTTTGTGGTGACATTGTTGCTGAATACTGGAAAACAGCCTCTGAAGGTTTCCTTCCCAGCACTGTGAGCAGTTAAATCAAAGGCAGAAAAGACGGCGTTTCGGGTCTGGTTAAATGTATATTTGATTTTTACACTGGCATCTATGGGACTGTTACACCTGCTAAAAGTGTCACATTTAGGATGTTTTTTGTAATTTTTAAATACAGTATATTGTTGTTGCTGCACTTTAAAGTCTGACTCGTTTTCCTTTAGTGGCCCACTTTTTAATATTCTGTTGTCTTTAGTGTTTGACCCTCTGGAAATATATATTTTTTTTTAATGTAATGGCCATAATAGAACAGTCAATGTTAGTCCTGTCAAGCTACTCCTTTTTTTTTTCTTTAATATTAGTTAACTAAGTTGTGTTCAGGGTTTTACTCTTCAATTAGTTTTGTCCATCACAAATGGTCTGTAGCAGAACCTGGGGAAAATATGTGAAAATACAGAGAAGATGGATGTCAGAATACTATTTGCACATGAATTTGTTCTCTGCAATTTGATTATTCAGTTTTTAAGTTTTCTGTAGTGTGCAGTAGATTCCAGTATTCAAGGACTCCCCTGTAAGGTGCAATATTGAATAGAAAAAGGGAAAGAGGTATTTCTTTTATAATGAAGTAACCGTTACCCTCATTATTACCACTTTGGTCTTCTTCACAACTCAAAGTCATTGTTGGTGTGATATAACCTTTTTGTATGCTATTTTGGTAAATATTTATTTCATTTTATGTTTTTCTTCTGAAATAGTAAACTATATATAATTTGCCCTTTTTACACCGGTGGGTAAAGATACTTCTGTTATTCTTCCTCTCTCAGATTTGCCAGTCTCAAAGGGCTGCTTTCATTTCCTAAATCTGTACAAAACACTCTTCTCCAATTGCCTTTGTAACTTTGTCTTGTTTGTTTAGCATTTCACACAACTTCACCTTGTCGATCTCATTTTTATATGATATTTAAATGTATAATCAATTAAACCTGTGTAATATAATTTGTTATTATGTTGTGGGAAGAATTATGATCACTTTTCACTCACTTCACTACATGGTCAGACTAAACTTGAACTGCTGCAGTAGATTAGACAATTTACACTGTTTAAGAGGCTTCACACAAAAAAAAATATATATATATATAGATCTATATATAAATACGGCATTACTCCAACATTTTTTTTCATTTGCAATGGACTCTATGTGCCACTAGATGTAGTACTAGCACCACAGAGTGAAGATGAATCTCCTGTTGTCATGGCTGATTGGCATAGTAGTTACTTTAACATCTGAATATTATTTTTAAGTACCACATCCATGAGCCTGATCACATTGGTCATGAGCTAGCCTGCAAAAGCAATTTCATTTCCGCCTGCCCTGGGAATTAAAAAATGTTTATGCATTCAGCACATGATGTATAAATCAGACCGATGTGAACACCATCCTTTTAAACTGGGATATACAATGTCTCTCTGACCTCAATATGTGGTCACCTGCCAGGAGAAGGCTGGGTAGCCCTGGTTTGTCAAAGGAAGAGGGAAGAGAAATAGGAGAACAGAGAGGTTTGTAGATAAGTGAGTTGACATCAAAGGAGGGAGAGGAGAGGCGAAGAAAAGATGTAACTCTGCTTGCTCACATGAGTCTATTGAGTCTATTGGATGTTTGGTCTAACAGAGAATATTGTTAACATTATAGATACACATCAAAGCAAACTGTCTTTCTGTCTCCACCTCTTCTTCTTTCTTTTTTTTTTTATATCTCTCTTTCTCCCATTACTCACACATTTTATTCCTCCATCTCTCTTACTCACTTGCTTTCTCTCTGTCTCATGAGTCACTGTGACAGCCTGTCAGTCCACCTCTCTGCCCCGTGAGTACACTGGGCAGCAGAGCAGCACCAGGCTGGTTGCACTTCAGGAATGTAACCCCAAGGTCCCTGCCCTCCACCACCTCCACCTCCTCCACCCTTTCATTTCTCCCCACCTCTATCCTCCTCATCTTTTTCTTTCCCTCCTTCAATATTCCCTCATTGCATGGACTAACCCCTTCCCCTTTCACCTCACTTTCCTTCTGTTGCTTCTTCCGTCTTTCCCCTTCCACTCCTCTCCTCCATCTAATTATCCTCCCCTTTGCCCCATCACCCCTTCCCAAACCGCCCTTCCTTTCCTTCAGCCACCTTTCTCCCCTCTTTCCCTTACCCACCCTTCTTCCTTTCTCTCCTCCGAACCTCCACTCCCCCTTTCCCTCTTCTTTTTCTATTCCCTCTTTAAAATTCAGAGTGCTTTGTCCAAGATCACTAACAGCCCCCTTCCCCCTGTCATCATCCCCTCACCTCCCACTCCCCCCATCTCTCTGTCCTCCCTCCCCTCATTCCTCTGCTGTCTAACCCAAACAAACCAGGGAGGACTTTCCTCTGTGGTGGCTGCAAGAGAAACACACCACATGTCAGACTTGGTTTAAACATAAACATTAGACAATTTGAGGTACTGGAAAATGATATGAGTTACTTAAGTTCAACATGAAATACTACTAGGAAATCTTAATGCTAAAACTTACCACTGAATATACAAAAATAAGAGCAGAGAACTGTATATTTTGGTGCATATGGGTGAAGTATATTCTAGGGAATCGGGCAACTATCAAAAGCCCCTTTTTTCAAAAAGGAACCAGTTAAAATCCTGCAAAGCGCTAAGGTTGTTTTGGCCACAGGGAACACAAAGAATTCAAATTTTCTTTTTTCATCAAGCCTTTGAAATAAAAAATATAAAAGCTCCTTGGATTTCACTTGTATATTTTATGAATATCACTGATAGTGTAAACTAACTTAATACTGTATATGGAAAAAATACATCATGAGATTTAAAAAAAATAAACTTTTTAGAGAACAGACACACTTGTATCTGAGACACTGAACTGAACCTCTGGCTTACTATTTGTTTCCAAATTGAATTTAACATGGAAAAAATAAAATCTTTCAGTCAGGTGTCGAGGAAACAAAGCAGATATAATAATTATGAAAAGTCTAAGCAGACTGTTCTCTTTTTCAGTTATGCAGCAGAATGTGTAATCTCCCACTTAATGGAGAACCCGTTCAGTCAGAACACAGTCCTGTGGCATGTCTCAGCAAGCGGTGTGTGACCTCGGCCACATTGCTCTGTGTGGTGCCCATACCGGGGGTTTTATAATCAGATTATACTAGTTATGAAAGTCAACTAGATTAGTTTGAGTGCAGGGACCCAGAGCACAAGGCATCGATTCACAGCGAGAGAGGGGAGCTAATCAGGGAGATTGGGCTGTTAACGTTCTCAAAATATCAGCAGGCATTACACTGTCTCTGAATCAGATAACTGTGTATGTGTGTGCTGTGTGCTATATAACACCGCAATCAAGGTAGTATAAGGTGGGCCCCTCAACATGAAATCTCAACATTTTGAGTAATAATATTTCACTGATAGAGCTGTAAATATCAGTGTTTTGCTTTTTTTCTCCGATTGCAGTCAAACCTAAACACAAACAAAGACAGACCATAACAATAGATCCTCTTTCATAGACATTATTATTTTAAAGGATTGTCAACTGATCAGAAATTAGATTATAGGCATATATTCCTGTGTACCAATATTACAGATGTAAAAGAACCATCAGCAGCATCAGAAAACATTAATAACTTAAATTTCGTTAGTTAGTCTAATTTTTGTCCCTGTATTACAAGACAGTAGGTTTGTCAGTTCAAATCTTTAAGTTGAATTTTGGTGGTGCGTGGCCCCTTTGTTTAGATTTTAGTAGATTTCTTTTGCAGATGGGGCTGTTCACAGAAACAAAATGAAGTTCATGGAGCAAAGATGACGAGGGACCAAACCAGGACAAGAGGTTCAGCCCTGGTGCTTCAGCTGAGTGATTGTGTTGTTGCTGTCACCGCAAAAACCCCCACCCTGACCCCCAGAGACAGGAGAGGTGACCTGGAAGCTCTTATCACCCCTGTCCTTTCTGACCCAAGACCTGAGGCCTGAGATCAGGAAAAGAGCAGTAGCACACCAGAGGGGAAAAGAGAGGAAATTAAAAAAAAAGATGGGAAAGGGGGTGACCTATGCAACAATATATAAATAGCTATGTGTTATACTAAATTCATGAAACAGAACCTTTTGTTACATAGCTTATGAGAGGGAAGTTCCATATTTCTGGAAGAAGAATCACTTTTTGAGCACAGAAAGTTACAGTTAGGTTCATGAAACTGCTGGAATCCAGTGTGGGTTGTTTGAGTGTGCATCAATGACAATATTTCTCTTGGTTAGAAGATAAAATCATTGCCGGTGTATATGTGTGGTCTTGGTTTGGTTGAGCCAAAAGTCATCAGTAGAGACTTGACAGAGCTTGAAGCAGCTTGAAACAAGTTGAGAAAGAGATACGGGGGGGAGAGAGATGTTTGTTGGCTTGGAGCCCAATAGAGTATTAACACCTGTCTGTAATGGTGATACACGAAAAGAGTTCTTGAGCAAGGCCTTTTCAACTAGGCTGTGACCCAATATCTAAAGGTGTGTGTGTGTGTGTGTGTGTGTGTGTGTGTGTGTGTGTGTGTGTGTGTGTGTGTGTGTGTGTGTGTGTGTGTGTGTGTGTGTTTAGATGAACGAAATCTGAGCAGACTTTGACGAGAGTCACATCTCCTTTGAATATTTATAGAACTGCTTAAGATGTGACCTTTACTTTTGCACACACATACACACTCATACATGTAAAAGGAAACACTATATACATACAGTTTTTATTCTTTGCTATCCGTCTATCTATGTTGTGTAGACATTGTTCTGCTGCCTGTAACACTCAGACAGGTGATCGTACTGAAGCCGACTGTCCCGTGGGAGGATCGTATGAGGGGCGCCAATGAGAGACCAGTATGAGGGATTGGTGCTTGAGATGCCCAGTTGGCTGCAGACGGTTGGCAGCCTCATGTTTCGGCAGAAGCAGAACATCAAAGACTATCAGAAGCATTTGTAATGTGTGTTGTGGAAGACCAAAAGTGACATCATATACCGTGATGTTTGCTATTTGCTACCAAATTTCAATTCTTCTCAACCTCTGCTCCACAGTAGTTATCCACTGTGTGAAAACCAAGGATGGATATTTACATTTTACAGTCTACTTCTGTGCAGATTCCACTACTGTGACCTCATTTGGCTACTGTGTCTTTTTCAGTTGCACTGCAGAAGACAACTGCATAGCCATAAATTGCGGAGTCTTGGCTTGTTTGCTTGTCTCTTCATGCACATAAAAAAGGACGCCAGTGTAGATTAAAGTCACAGTTGGCTAATTGGAGATTACTTCAGTTTACAATAATGGGGTATAATTTTGCTAATAACTGGCTAAGTTTGGACGTTTGTTTCTTTCCTCCTTTATATCAGTGTCAAGACATTACATTGTGGAATTATTAATGTTAAAATCAACAGCTGTGACATTCATTATGTCAGACATCTGCATACTTTCTGCATATTTTTACAGCTGCATGTTTTCTGCATACAACTGTATGTCTTCTACATACCGACTGCTGTAAGGAGAATGGGGTGTAGAGCGGGTAACATTAAAAATGGTTTAGTATGTTTCTGTGTGTGCTACGTGTGTGAAGAGCTGGAGATGAAGTGGACACAATTAGCAACTGAAACTGAGAAAAGACGGGAAGAAAAATGGCAGACATGCTCTGCAAGCTGGGGATACTTGACACCAACAGGTCCCTACAGCAACCTCCACTTAAATTTATCTCTACACCCCAGACGTGGTGAGGGATTTGAGGAGGGACAGGGTGTACAGAAGCTAATGTGGGTGAAATACAGAGACGAATGAAAGCAGTTTATGTAGAGAATTTTTTTGACTCAGTTTTCCCCCATATTATTAGAACAATAACATCTATGTCAACCTGTACTGTATGTGTACATGTTTAACTGTGTAAATAAAGGTGTGTGTATATGTGTGTGTATTTGCATGTTTGTAATAAGAGACACCTGAGACAGTTAGAAGGTCATTCCTGGAGTCTGGTCACATAGCTTTGATCATTTTCTTGTCACCTCAGAAATAGACCAGAGTGGAGTAGACTGGCACAAACCCTCCCTCCCTACGTGTGTGTGTGTGTGTGTGTGTGTGTGTGTGTGTGTGTGTGTGTGTGTGTGTGTGTGTGTGTGTGTGTGTGTGTGTGTGTGTCTGAGGGAGAGTTCTAGCCCAACAGACTGACAGGGAATCTGCACTTGTTTGTAGTGCACAAGCCTGTGTTTGCATGACTGCACTAATGCATTTGCACACCTTTGTTTGACACTGCTTGCATTTCCTTTCTGAATGTGTTCATGCACATGTATGCAAATGCGTGAGGGCACAGTGTGTGTGTGTGTGTGTGTGTGTGTGTGTGTGTGTGTGTGTGTGTGTGTGTGTGTGTGTGTGTGTGTGTGTGTGTGTGTGTGTGTGTGTGTGTGTCTGTCTGTCTGTCTGTCTATCTGTCTGTGTGTGTATGCACTCATGTGAGAGTTAAGAGGTTTGATATTGATATAAAACTCTTAAGTTGTCAAAAAAATACATTCTAGCTAGAGTGTCAGATCAGACTCTAAGAGCAACATTATAACACACTGTTTACATGCAAATTTGCAAGCAAAGACACACACAATCACAGTCACTACCAAACACACTCTTAAAGACTTTCCCAACAGATGTGGGCTCCAAAATAACACATACTACAATGAATGTGTTTGGGGTGAGACAAATGTTTTTGTGTGTTGGCAAGTGCATGTTTACCTTCCAGCGTGCCCCAGATGCAAACATTCTGCAACATCATCATTATCTTAGAGTGCATGACATGGAATTTATGACCCATGGCAGAACACCAGAAGCATGTAATCTGATTTTGACAAGTTTAAGTTCATTAGATTGGAAGTAACAACTACTGTAGTTACCTCAAAGGGCACAGTTACATACATCACATAGATCTGTTGATCAATTTAGATCTCACTGACTGTAGCTTTTTTTAATTGGGTGTGGTATTTCTTCAGATTAACAAGTTTCCATGGAGAACAGGTTTACAAGGAGCAGGAGTAGATGTTGTGGAAGGAGATGCCTGCTCTGTGTTTGGTTTATTCAATTATGAGTTCAGCAAACTTTGCAAGGATTCCTTCAGAAAGTATTTAAATTGCCTATAAAGCAGCACACATGTAGATGGGAAATGACTCACCATTCAGGGCACCAGTCATACTGAAAGAAAACCACCTAACGGGCAAAGCTTTTTGTTATAAAAATGATTTGTCTTTACCTTTCGGAAGAAGATTCTATTTTGTGACCAGTTTTCTATTAACAAGCATCTGTACTCATAGGACAACTGAAGTGAATGGAAGGACAGTGCGTGGTTTGGACAGTCGAGTATATTAACAGAGAGCTGA
>NC_053406.1:12135025-12145025 GCF_016859285.1 Xiphias gladius | reverse complement strand
TTCAGGTGATGAATACAAATGTCCCCATCCAAGATAGAACAAATAAAATAGTGGGGTTCTGGGCGATACAAATTGGTGTAATGTTTCTTTTTTTTTTTTTCTCACGTTAAGTTTGTGATCATGTTGGCCCAGATGATCCAGACACAGGGCTGAGAAAAAAAATGTTTTCGGCTCAACAGCCTAAAGTGACCCCTCTTTGCGCTTCCCCTTTCCAGTGCTCTCCCTGGCGTGACAATGCCTGTTGCACGGCCAACACCAGCACAGAAGCCCACAACGATAACTCCTACCTGTACAACTTCAACTGGAATCACTGCGGTGTTATGAGCCCCCAGTGCAAGAAACATTTCATCCAGGATACTTGCTTCTATGAATGTTCACCACACTTGGGACCCTGGATACGAGAAGTATGTACTATGCATGTGTGCACCTCAGTCTCTCTTGTATGTGTGTACTTGAAACACTAGATGGCAGCATATGAAGTTAGGACTAACAGGGCTTGTCAGGATAGCTAAATCCAAAAATACAGTATGTTGCCATTATTCTATGTAATTATAGTAATAAAAAAAATCACAAGATAATTAGATTTTATTAGGATACACTTTGTAATGTGTAAATGAGACCTTTATACCTCACCTAACTTGTCATAGCATTGCAACTGTTTCTGAAATTATGGATCATACAACCAGTCAATTGTGTGTGTGTGTGTGTGTGTGTGTGTGTGTGTGTGTGTGTGTGTGTGTGTGTGTGTGTGTGTGTGTGTGTGTGTGTAGGCGAATCAGAACTGGCGTAAGGAGCGTATCTTGGATGTGCCACTGTGTATGGAGGACTGCCACAGTTGGTGGGAAGACTGCAAGTATGATTACACCTGCAAGAATAACTGGCACAAGGGATGGGACTGGAGCTCAGGTAAGTATAAAACACACACACACTTGACACACAGACCAGTGGGTACATACAGATTTGCTCATAATTTCTTACTGGTTGCCAGGTTATTAAGATGTTTAAATCACAGTCCCCCAGTCATACTTGAGGAATCGTTGTGGCTGCGATTCCCTCTCCTGCATCCCCTGCTCAGTCAGAAACTATCTCTCTCTCTCTCTCCAACAGGAGTTAACAAATGCCCTGAAGGCAGCAAGTGCAGAAAGTGGACCGAAATTTACCCCACACCAGAGGCCATGTGCGAACAAATTTGGTCCAACTCCTACCTTTATACCACCCACTCCAAAAACTCAGGCCGCTGTATGCAGCTATGGTTCACCGGGCCAAACCCCAACAAGAAGGTAGCCGAGTACTACCTCAACAACGCACAGCAACACCAAAGCCTTGCCTTGACAACACTACTTATCCTGGCTGTTGCATCTTTCTCTATAATGAAGTACTAACATAATATCCTTGACCTATCCTGTATCACCTTAAAGGTACCAATAAAACTGATTTCAAATGCTCTCCTGTCTCTGTTGCTTTCTTGTCCTGTTCTGAGTCACTGATAGTAAGACTCTCCCTCTGGTTTGCAAACGTGTTTTTAATCTGCATCTGCTTTATTTTCTTTGTGATTTGCAGTTCTTTGTGCTTTAAAAAAAAAAAAAAATTCCCTCTTATTTTATTCTTCTCTTACCCTTTCCCTTATTTCCTTTCCAGCCAACCGTCAACCCTGTGTCCATGAAGCTGTGATCATTTGCTCTGTGGTCATTGGGAAATCGTTCATGTAGTGTGAATAAATGGGATCAAATTAAACTTGATGCAATACTGAGGAGTGATGGATTGTCAGCTCTACTCCACCGGGTTAAAAATGGCAAAACATGAAAAAAATTACAGTATATACACACAAAAAAAAAACAAGATTATACTTTCACCACCAAAATGTGAAAGTTGACCAAATCAAGACAGCACAGCAGTGCTGTGTCTTGGAAAGTATAGTAGATTTGAAATTCTTTGTGGATAAAGAAAATACACAAAAAAGAAACTTGTGCATCTGGACAGGGCATGAAGGGACATGCCACATACTGTATTACTGTAGAGCTCTGGGATGACATTACTCTTAAATGCAGACTATGGATCTGCTTAATAATCCTTCATAACCTCAACCACTGACGAGGAAACTGTAAAACTGACCCAGGATCAGCTTTGAGGGAAAATGTTTCTCTACACTGGGCCTGAGCAGTGGGCTCCACTGCTTGGTAATTATGGGGTTCCAATCCCCTGAGTGTGTGTGTGTGTGTGTGTGTGTGTGTGTGTGTGTGTGTGTGTGTGACAGAGAAAAGGAGAAAAGGATAGGGTGAAAGAAAAAGAGAGAGAGAGAGAGTAAGGGTGTGTTAATGTCTCTCTTACTCCCCCTATATTTAAGTATATTTTTGGGTCACACAATCTCTTTATGTGTGCATGTTAGGGGCATAATTTTTCATATGTGCGTGTGTGTGTGTGTGTGTGTGTGTGTGTGTGTGTGTGTGTCAGTGCCACGTGTAAATGTGTTCTCTCAGGTCTTTGAATAGGTCTTGTGATTGGTCAGCTGGTGTGTGTGTCTGCAAGATTTGACGACAGAGGACCTTGGCTGATCTAAGACAAGTTTGAGATACATATTTAGCAACTTTTTGCGCTCTGTACTGTCATAATCAAGGCCTAAGATAACTAATCTAGTCATTTTAAAATGACATAACTGATGCAGTCAACAGTATCTTTATATTTTGAAAATGTGACCTCAGAAATCAGACGGGTCAATGTGCTGACACATTTTTGAGGCTGATAATCACATTCTTCCTGATGATACCACTGTATAATTCGACAATGCAAGTTCAGCTGTGAACCCCAACAAAGTCCCCCCCCCGTTGTCTCTTCATAAATGGTATGCATACAGCTCCTATACAAAGAGAAGGGTGGCCTTGCATGGAACTATGCCATTGCAGAAGTTTGGTAAAACCGGGACCATAATTGACCCAATGGTTTTATTCAAATGTGGGTTTGAATAGGAGAAGATGTTTAAAGCACCACCATCAATTTGTTATAATCCCATCAATTTACATAGGTCAGTTACAATGACACATGTCTAATGATGTCAAACTGAGCCTGTAAAGCCGACTCTGTAATGTCCAAAGAGTATGGTGTGGCCTGAATACAGTGGCCTTAAGCAACCCTATCACCCAAAAAATAGACACTGTATTGGAGGTTACAACATGGTCTTTCTTCCAGCCTCACCCTCAGGCCCAGCCTAGCAAAATCTGAAGAACAGCCATTGGCTAAGAAGTTGCCCACCCATTGTTCATCCATCCAACAGTTTTCTTTTTGGGTGTATAATCGGCATTACAGCCTTGTCATGTCAGCTGTAGCATAGGTATAGCTTTTTAGTCTTGTAAAAATGGTAGCAGACAATTAAGGTAAGTTGTAGAAGACGAAAATGTGCAAAAAATTGTTATTTGTAAGGCATTTGCAGACAAAGTAGAACACTTTTGTGTTCTCTGCATGCAGACATATTGTTAAGCCACATATTCTTTTTTTTTTTTTTTTTTTTACAGTTTTTCACTGTCAGCTCTCACACAGAGACACACACAGGCATACACAGTGTGATGCCATAGCCAGAAATAGCTTTGGGATGGCTGCTGTCCCTGTGGCTATTAATACTCAGCTTTTCTGAGGTCATTGGCAACACACACCACCCTGCCCAACTCTCTCTCTCTCTCACCCCAACTCTGCCTCTTTCTTGCTTCGCATGTGTGTGTGGGTATCCATACCACATTTTAGGAGTCCGACTTTCTGTCGGCAACTGGAGGAAGATAAATAAATAAATAAAAGAACAGCTAAAGTCAGAATAAAGTGCAATGACCTCCAAAGTGGGTTGGTCGTTTCCTGTCCTCAAACTTTTTATGGCATGCCCCCCTCCAGAAAATGAAAAAGTCCCCCCACACACACACACACACAGTTTTTTTTATCAATAATCAACAATGATAGGGGAAGCCCGTAATAAAAAAACATCCAAGTTGAATTTTTGCAAAATAAAGGTCAGCAGGATAGCATCAGCAAACTCTTGTTTGTTTAGTTTCCCTACATAAATTATATTCATTCAACTTAGTTTCACTCAATATTTTTCCCCTGGTCATCCACTTGAGCCCATGACAGGTACCCACAGGATAAAGGATTTTAAGAAACATTTGGTGGGTACTCCAACAAAGTTAAAAACTGCAGTGAAGGAAATAGTACTGCGGAGGGGGAATAAAGTGCCCTTACTTAAGTAAAACTAGTAGTACCACTTTTTAAAAATACTCAGTTATAAGTCAAAGTTCTGCATTTAAAATGTTGTGTAAAAAAAGTATTATGAGAATCAAAAGCAAAAGTAAAAGTACTCACAATGAGCAACAGCCCTTTTCATTGTGTTGTATTATTGTACATCATATTACTGGATTAATATTATAGATGCATTTAGGTTTACAAAGCATTTTAATGTTGTAGGTGGTGAAGGTGGAGCTCATTTGAACTACTTTGTACACTGTTGGGTAGATCAGTCTACAACAATGCATTGTGTACAAAGTTGAATTAAATGAAATTACTTCGTAATTGTACAGTAGATGAGTAAATGTCCCACCACTGCCCCCCTCTCTATTAGTCCGTTCCTTTACTTCTCTCTCTCTCTCTCTCTCTCTCCATCCCTTCTTTCTTCCTCTCTCTTTCTCCCAGTATCTCTTTATCCCTCCATCTCTCCCTCCCCGGGGAGCTGTGTCAAGCTAACTGGAGGTAGACATAACGGGAAACAAGCACTGGGTGAATTTGCCCCGGGAATAAAGTGTCTCGGAGTAAATTCGCCAAGGGCCTATTTTATTTTGAAAATGCTAACAGGATGTGTTTTGTAAGGACACGATGTAGGCGCTGACGCGGGTCGTCCTCGCTTTTCTCCCCGGTCTCCAGTGTGGATTTACATACCCTGATTTCCGTGGGAAGCGAGAGAGGAGGGTGGCGAGCCTTTCAGGAACTGAGGAAACAGCCGCAAACAGCGCAACTTCACGAATTAACAACTTGTAGCCCCGTCGTCGGTTCTCTCGTGCCAGCTAACCGCCGTCGGGACAACGTTCACCGTACTTTTCCGCGCTTCTCTCGGCTCTCAGCGGTTCTTATTTTTCTAGTCTGGAGGAGGGCTGGGAGCCTTTTCGGAGAAGTCGGGAAGCAGCTTGAGTTGAACCCGGTTTGAAGGGCTGTGGCCATGGCCGGGGGTGGTGGTGGGGTTTCTTCGTTGGGGCCCGCACCGCCGATGTGGTATCACCGGGACCTGAGTCGAGCGGCGGCCGAGGAGCTGCTAGCCCGGGCCGGGAGAGACGGCAGCTTCCTGGTGCGGGACAGTGAGAGTGTCAACGGGGCTTACGCTTTGTGTGTACTGTAAGTAACTATCGCAGAAGAGAGAAGCTTGTGTGAGCTTAACTTGTGTGTGCGGCCCGGTTCTGCTTTGTTTACCCGCAAAAGTTATGCCCCTGCCAGTTTAAATGGCATTTTAAGTTAACAGCTAGCACACATGCCTTCAGGGAAACTCGGGTTTTGTGTTCAAGTCACTGCCTGGTCTTTTGTTACTCTGCAAAGCTATACAAGCTTGTTTGTAGGTTGTACACAAACTTCCCTTGCAGCAGCAGCAAACTGGCATCATTTGCCGCTGCACAGTATGTGATCAAATGTTACTAGTCGAAGCCTGCGTACGCCAGTGTTAAACGAGCCAAGGGCATTTGTTTACTTTCTCCTGGAAGACAGTGAGTGGGAGAGAGAGAGAGACTGCCTGTCTGCCAAGCAGTGAAACTCCTGCATGGCACCCAACTTCAGGGCTGTCCCGGTCTGCCTTGAGTCTGATGCGGTCGCCTGCGGCGCTTCTTTTACAGACTTCAATCAGCCCGCGGGCTGTGAGCAGTGGCTTTAAACTGAAGGGTGGTGGAGGGAAATAAAAGCAACTGATGTTTTTCATTTAAGGCTCATTTCAGATCGGTGCAGTGGTGAAGCATCTGGCTTAACTGAGGAGTTAGACACGTTATCTTCACAGACACATGTGTTATAAAATAACAATCTGTATATTGGGACTGTTTAGACCGTCTGTGTTTGGAGGGTGTTGGGGGTTGGCGTCCTCCACCCTCCGTAACGCCATCCATCTTCATGTTCAGCTAGACAACCAAGCATCAATATAGCGACAGTACCACCAGTACTGACAATGACTCAGCCAAGTCGAATGAACCATGGAAGAGGAATGTTAAACTTTTAAAACTACAAACAACCGAAATGATTCACATGCCCCCCCCAGCGCCCACACAAAGTTAAACAGATGCATGGGCTACTGATGCAGTAAATAAAAGGCCAATGCCATGTGACACAGTCCTCTGACATTGACTCGACCTACATCCCCTATCTGAAAGTTTACCCCATGCTGAGTTCTGTG
The DNA here is from genome assembly GCF_016859285.1 of Xiphias gladius. NCBI lineage: Eukaryota > Metazoa > Chordata > Actinopteri > Istiophoriformes > Xiphiidae > Xiphias > Xiphias gladius. The sequence continues at coordinate 12,138,634 of NC_053406.1, read as the reverse complement.
TGTGTGTGTGTGTGTGTGTGTGTGTGTGTGTGTGTGTGTGTGTGTGCCTGCACACCAGCAGTACACACTTTATGTACTACATAAATGTGTGAATATGCAAGAATATGCTAAAATGATTGGTTCATTAGTTGACTAGCAACCATTTGAATAATCACTTAATCGTTTCATTCCTTTGTCAAACATAAAATGCTCACTGTTATTCACTAGGTTCCACTCTTCCATTGTGATGATTAGCTGCTTTTCTCAGTTTTACATCATTGCAAACTGAATATCTTTGGGTTTTGGACGGTTGTTTAGACAAAACAAGCTATTTGAATACAACATCTTGGGTTTTGATAAATTCACACAAAAAACCTAAACATTTTTGATATTTTGTACATTAAATGATTGTCGTGTAAATTATTACTGTTCTTGTCATGCACAAATCTCCAAATATACAGTAGGTCTGCTATACATTTGGCTACTTTGGCTATTAAAAATACACAATCAAAGAGATTTTATAAACACCATTGACAAAATCCACTTTTCAGTCTTTACTGGATGCACTAGTAATTCATTAGGTCACTTAATGGCAAACAACATTCCTTACATCCATGCATCATCTGTTTCCGGATTTATTCCTGCCTCCACCTCTCCCTTCCTCTCCCCCTTCACCTTTCACATCATTGACTTTGTTTCATCTCACAAAGTATCTTTCATGGTAGCTAAAGCTTGATATGGATATTTTGTGGTACGTTTGATTCGGACAGTTTACAGACACTTTGTCAAACAATGGTACTGTTTTGCCTCCATATTCAAAAAAGTGACATAGTACCATAACATGGCAAAAGTAACATGACATGGTCACCTTTACTTTTTACTCTCACTCTTTTATCATCATAAATAACCAATACTGCTATGATACTCTCATTATTCTGAATATCAGCTGGCACTGGATTTTTTGGTTACTGCCACAAAGTAACCAATATTAACGATATTTAAAAATATCGATGATATTTGAAAAGATGTACCAGATACCTGAGATACACAAAGAAAAAAAGACCTTAAATTTTAACATTAATGTTCAGTATATAGATTGAGATAATGTACTGTGCCATTAAACATACATAAAATGTAATGCAAGTCCAACTTTGGAGCTTTTCCTTTGCAGCTTTTAACTCAATTTGAGTTATTTTAGAGATGTATATAAGGCAGTTGTTCAATACTGTGGGATATAATTATATGATAGTGGGATATTAATAAATTACGTTGATTACCTTAAAGGAAGAGGACACATGTGAATTGGTGAAATAAAGGTGTTTCCAATTTGCTGTACATTGCGCCATTTGGTCTGTTCATTTTGCAGCATTTTTTCAATGGTGAGTGTTTTTAACAATGTGTCATTCAACCCTACTGAGGTTGAATGACACCACATATGGGAAGTTGCAAGGTTTCCTTTAATAAAACCCTCTGATCAGCAGACAGTTTTGTCTGTTCAGAAAATTAGTATTTGTAACTTTGTATCCACAGAATTCAAAAAGGATTTTAAGTATGACTATTTTAAATTCAAAGTTGAAGCTTCATATACAACAGTCTAAGGATGTACATTGCAAATCAGTTGCTGTGGTATGTGGCATTGCCTGATGCTATCTACTTGTCCTTTTTTAAAAATAAACATAAAAATAAGATAAAGAAATTTCTGCAACGTTTTGAAAATCACGTCAGGTCATCTAGTTGATGTTCATCACACTTCTTCAGCTGTCACTTTTAGTACTTCAGAAAGCAAATGTTTTTTTAGTTGTCATACCATACACAGTCCAATTATCGAAGTCCACAGGTCATGTGGACCACTGTTGTTAGATCAGTTTGACAGAAACAAGCTGTCTGTCTTATTATATCTTTGAGAACAGGAGGCCAGTATTTCCCAACAACCCCTGAAGCTAAAGAGGAAAACATTCTATGGTCAGACAACACATTCCTTTATTCATTTGTCAACTTTGTCAGCTTTTATTAATATTGCTTGGTTTAAAAACAAAAAAACAAAACAAAACAAAACAAAAAATTTCCAGGAAGTAAAATCTGAATCACCAGCAGCTTGAAAAGGTTCCAGACTGCTGAATGGCATACTGTTTTTAGTCATGGCCCCGGTGTGGCATCCTGGAGGCTAAGAGCTGATGTGTATAGCAGGTCCTCTAGATGTTGAATGACTTTTCCTTTATCTCCTGAGCCCTTCAGCTTCCCTACTACACTGTCTACTGAAACAAAATAAAACTTACTAAAACTCAACCTGAAATGTCACTGTGATTGTTTTTAAAGGTTTAAATACATTTCAAAACCTTGTAAAGATTTTCTTTTTGCAATAAAGGGGAAAATGTAAGTTGACTTTATTTAATTTCTGGTGAATGCAGACAGATTGTCTTTGTCCAGAGGACTACAACATGGCAGGGTGGAGGCCTGGCACACAGTTGCATCATAGCGGTGGTTTAACGTTGAAACTAGCTCATTCTAACTGCTCTACAAAGTGACCTTTTTCAGGATCCTGCCCACAAAACACATACATACCAGGATGTTCTTTTTTAACCTGAACATGGTTACCATACATGGCTTTTTGTTGAGCTTGCCCTTGTGACTTACACATACAGACATGTGTACTTCCTTTTTGAATGCTTTGGGGGGACCAGTGTGTTTAGGAAGTGTTTACACTCTGCTCTTGTCTGAGAATAGACTGGTGTGAAGAAGCTGTAACAGCAGTGAGACTGACTCCCAGGCCAATTTGTTTCTAGGCCTTTACTTCTCACTTCCTCTTACTATACATTGTAGTCTTTGGACTTTTTGTGTGTTTTGTGTGTATGAATGCAGATTTTAAGGTAATACTCCAACTTTTGTAAGAAGTGGCCATTTGGCGATGAAAAGAGCAATGGTTTTAGCATATCAGTTTCTGCTGAGTGTGTTTAGTATTTGTGTGCCAGGGGTGATTGGTATTTATGTGCTACAGATGGTCGCAAATAAAGTACCCTAATTAATATGTAGTATGTGAAAGCACTGTCATTCACTGCCGCATTGGGTTTGAATATTGTAATATTTGAAAAACAGCTTGCTATCTAAGGAGAGAGCAGGCATGAAAATGAGTGAGGCCATGTGCTGATAAATTTGAGTGTATTTTTCTCTGTGCCATCTGCAGGGATATTGAATTGTTTTCTGCTTTTGCTGTCAGGGGGATGTTCTTTAGTATCAGTGCAGTGAGTCTTAACATGTCAGGGTTCAGGCTTGGCAATCTGTGTTTCTGTGTGTGTTTAAACGTAGAAGTTTCTGTGAAAACATTCCTCAACAGAAAGGCTTTATTGTAAATAGCCAGTTTTTGGGTAGAAGTACTGTATAAAAATATTTGGTTATTTGGTATGTTTAACCATTTTATCCCATTTTGCCATTTAACTCATAGCTGTCTTAAAGCTTCCTTGTGTTTTTTTTGTACTGAGATATTACAAATGAAGACTATTTGCAATAGTGTGGAAACTTAATGTAGAAGATGTTGGGATGCAGATCTGCAGCTTTTAAACTACCCTTATGCCAATTGTCATCAAGCTAAAGATCCCTCAGAAAATGAATCCAGCTTGTCTTATATATCAGTGT